>NW_009619132.1:0-39111 GCF_000690535.1 Cariama cristata | reverse complement strand
ACGGTGAACCCCAGCCACAAGAGTGGATACAGCAGCAGAAACAAACCTGTCCTTCTTTTGTTATGCCATGTGTCGCGTCAAATATCTTCCTTCCAGCTGTTCTCAGAAAGGGTAGAGGTGAGCTGGTGGGAGGCCAGCAGCTGCAGATGTGCTGTGCTTCTCCCAGGAGGTGGCACCTCAGTGGCGTGGATGGGAAAATGGCCATCCCCATGCCCACATTCCTCTATCTTCAGGTGCTGCTTCTGGGACGTCTGAAGGAACATGGTCACAGCTTGGCCACATTAGCATAAGGTTTATGTGACATAGTTCTCTGTCAAGGCAGGCTGCTGTTCTTTGAGGAATCATTAACCTTTGGGAATGAGATACTACAGCTGTCATGCTTATAGCTGATGCATTCTGATTTCCTGCTGTATCTGAGAATATCTAGGCCTGACAAGGGGAAAGGTTCATAATTAGCAATCCTTGTGACTGTCTTGTGCTGGAATTTTAAAGTGCAATTAAGAAGGGAAAGAAAATTTTTTAGATCTTTCCAGTTTTTCAGATTTTAAATGTGTATCTCTATGTGTTTGCTTTTGTCTGAATAGTTTAATACACCTCAAGTCCCATAAGTTGGAAAAATACCCCTTTAGGGACAGTTGATAAGTTAATTCATATAGCTAATGGTGTATATAACTTGCATAGAAAGCTTTGAATTACTAGAAATTGTCCAAACTGTCAAAGCATTTATATTCTGTGATATAGAAGTTGAAAATCTTGTTACACACTTATGAGTTGTCCAAGGACAGATAGATGCAGAGTTTGGATTACTGTTTGAGTTTGATCATATCTCCTTCTGAGTGATTCCTGGGGAAGATTGTTACTGCCTCAGTTTCCCAGTTCCTCAAGGAACTGAACCTTAGAACTCAACTGTTATCAGACTTCAGTTGTTTTGATCATGGTCTATTTATCTTCTGCAAAACAGAATTTTTGCTGCTTTAATGATTTTTGCAAGGAAATCTGTAATATTTGAAACTGAGGAAAGAGGGGGAAAAAGCAGCCAGAAATCTCTATATAGAATTTGTTCAGGCATTAGTCCAAAAAACCAAAAGTCATCAGGTACGTTAGCACAAGTAAGGATGGTGGCATGGTTTAACCCCAGCCGGCAACTAAGCACCACACAGCTGCTCACTCACTATCACCCAGTGGTATGGAGGAGAAAATGGGTTGAGATAAAAACAGTTTAATAGGTAAAGCAAAAGCCACGCACACAAGCAAAGCAAAACAAGGAATTAATTCGCTACTTCGCATTGGCAGGCAGGCGTTCAGCCATCTCCAGGAAAGCAGGGCTCCATCACACGTAATGGTGACTTGGGAAGATAAATGCCATAACTCTGAACATTTCCCCCCTTCCTTCTTCTTCCCCCAGCTTTATATGCTGAGCATGATGTCCTGTGGTATGAAATATCCTTGGGTCAGCTGGGGTCAGTTTTCCTGGCTGTGTCCCCTCCCAAATCCTTGTGCACCCCCAGCCTACTCATTGGTGGGGTGGGGTGGGAAGCAGAAAAGACGTTGACTGTGTGTAAGCCCTGCTCAGCAGTAACTAAAACATCCCTGTATTATCAACACTGTTTCCGGCACAAATCCAAAACATAGCCCCGTACTGGTTACTGTGAAGAAAATTCACTCTATCGCAGCCAAAACCAGCACAGATGGTAAGTCTGAATAATGTTCTCTGAAGAATACCAGAGTTAATGTCATTTCAATTCGCTTTAGTATTAGCCTGTTTTGTTTTACGTTGATGGTTGCCTCAGATGTATTGGAGAAAAAAAAGTGAGAAAATGATTAGAGTTGTCATAGTGATAGATGAAGTATGGAAGCCTAAACAGAACAGAAGAAAACTAGAGATAATGAGCTCCACGCCACAGATAATGGTTGGAATAGCCTTTTTGGGAAAGATTCCTAGGCACATCTGTCTGTCTGTCTCACATTTCTTCACGATCACAGAATCATGGAATCATAGAATGCTTTAGGTTGGAAGGGACCTTTAAGGGTCATCTAGTCCAATGCCCTTGCAATAAGCGGGGACATCTTCAACTAGATCAGGTTGTTCAGAGGCCCATCCAGCCTGACCGTGAATGTTTCTAGGGATGGGGCATCTACCACCTTTCTGGCCAAACCTGTTCCAGTGTTTCACTACCCTCATTGTGAAAAATTTCTTTCTTATATCTAGTCTGAATCTACCTTCCTTTCGTTTAAAACCACTACCCCTTGTCCTGTCGCAACAGGCCTTGCTAAAATGTCCCTCCCCATCTTTCTTATAAGCACCCTTTAAGTACTGAAAGGCTGCTATAAGGTCTCTCTGGAGCTTTCTCGTTTCCGGGCTGAACATCCCCAACTCTCTCAGCCTTTCCTCATAGGAGAGGTGTCATCATGACTTTTTGGTTTGGTTTGGTTTTTGTGACAGATACATGTTTTTCTCCATGTGGCTTGTTCAGCTGAGAAGAGGATCCTCCCTTTTGCAAGTGAGTATGTAGAATCCTGTAACCATTTTTTCTTTTTTAAAAAAAAATCTTGTTTCCTCAGTCATCAGTTTCTTTTCTGCTCCTTGGTTAATACACTATATGTGTGTTGATTATTGCTCATTACTGAAATACATAGATTTGGTACTCTGATGTTCTGCATTGTAATTTTTAAAGCTTTGGGGAGAGAGGGCAACATATTTTTAAACAGAGCATGTGGGAGTCTGCATGTTTTGTGCAAAAGTAATGGGATAGTATTCCAATCTCCTATACTGTTAAAGGTGTCAAATCTGGTAGGAAAAAATATTTTTTCTATCTTTTTCTAAACTTACATACTAATATGATCAGAGTTAATTTAGCACCATATCCTGGTTGTTTACCCATTCCTTTAGCTCAAGACTTGCTTTTGATCCTCTCCCATCTTTTTTTTTTTCTACTGGAGTCAGCTGAAGAATGTTCCAAAGAAAGAGATTGCTATGAAAATGCAAATTCAATAAAAACTTAAACTTCTAAGATATTTCCTTCTTGACACATGGCTGAAATGAAGAGTGCTAAGCGTTCAGAACTTCACTAGTATTTTGGTGGTGACTTTTTTTTTTTACCAGTTCTCTCTGCAGCCACAAGTTACAGTCTTATGGAGTAAGACCTTATGATCTTAAAGATCAAATAGTTGAAAATGTCTTCTGCTTACATTTTCTAAGTTGTGATGCTAAAGGCCTGGTTTTTTTCCAAATACTTTGTATTATTAAAAGATTCAGAAACACTGAATAACTGTGGTAACTAGAAACACTCAACAAGCATAAGATAACCTTTGAGCTATTTAGTGTAAACAGCCTGAGCAGTATCACACTAGTTTTAGTGCAGGGTTAGAATGCAACTCTCCAGGCCAACCAGACACTGATGCACCATAATGAAGCCAGCTGAAGGTGAATTATATTCCATTATACTTCACCAGCCAGTCACCTGGTATTATCTTCAGTCCAGAGACTCGGGATTCTGGTCTGATCTAAGGAATGATTTATGCAAGAGCAACTGTAGAGCACAGCTAGCAATTTTTCATCTTGCTCTTGATGTCTTTAGGAAGGTAATTGCTAGTGGAGGAGTCAGAAGATCTGGATGTTGGTTCTGGCTCACCCATACGTCTCTGAGATATAAGAGGCTTTGATCAAAGTGGCTACATTCCCCCTCAACAGTTTACTTTCCACGTCAACCTCTGATGTCTTAGGGGCAGGGTCCATCTCTTATGTTGAGCATGTGGAGCACCAGTGCTCTTCATCTGCTGTACTTACATGCTAGAATAATGACAGTAACAACAGTGTCAGAAAATCACAGTAACAACAATATCAGAAAATACAGTGTGGGCTTTATTGACAAGTGAAGTAGCTTTATTGTAGCACTGGCATTTTCTTTTTTGGGAATCTAATCCATCTGATTTTCAGGTGTGTATTTCATTACCTCTTGTCACAGAGGTTAAAAAAGAAAATGTCGTAAGACGTTACTGTGAAAGTCTTTCCTTCTCCTCCACATATAAATAGATACATAATGATATACAAATACCTTTTCAGTGAAGAGTTTTGAAAACTCTAATCCTCAATGAGTGCAAGGAGATCTGTTCTGTCTTTCCATTCAATGTCAATATCTGGCTACCTTTATTTTATTTTTTCACAAACAGGATCTGAATATGTTTCATCAGCTCACTCAAGCTACGTATAATTTTCCTTCCCCATATTTCTATGTCATCGCTCCATCACACAAACTTGACTGTCCAGATTGTCCGGCTGCTTCAGCATTTTCTTCAGATGTCATTTAGAGCAATTTGCAAATCATGTTCTTTGCTCTGGTATGTGGCAAAAGCTGGTATCCTCCTCAGTGTTATCTGCAGTTATGGGCCAGTACATGGTGCTAGCAGGAGCTGACAAAAAGCACAAGCACTCCGTGGTGGAAAGTACTGCTTTCCAGCTGCTCTTGTCTACTGTTTCACGTCAGAAGTTATCAGAAACAAATTACAGTCCCAGGGGTCTGTGGTAGATGCAGGGGTCTGGGCTGGACTATTTTAGACCTCTAACTTACAGGGCTTTGTTAAATCACCCTTGTGGATGTGCATTGGCTGCATAGGAAACTTAGTATCTTAGGTCTGGTCCACAAACACAGTCAGTTAAATATCTCAATATACTAAAGTAGATAGTGTGAATATCCACTTAGGCTATAACAAGCCAAGTTAGAAGGCAGAAAATATCCCCAAATTATCTGCTGGGTTTTCTGACATCATGATGAAACATTAGAGTTTGGCTTTGTTTTCTCAATTTGATCTTTGTTTTCCCATTTTGATCTTTCTCAGTCAAGACACATTCAGGGCAAGATGACCTGTTGTGAGAATCTTTTTAGGTTGACTGTCCAGAGCCACAAGCCCTTCAGCTGTGAGAAACTTTTTCAATATTACCTTGCTCATTTGCATTATTACTGCCTAATTGCTAGGCCCTGGTTTCCAGATGAACAGAATTCATGATAATGGTGGCTTTAGTCTGTGTCCTAGGATAGACAGAAGAGTTTTCTGCCAACGTCCTCCATTAATTCCTCTCGTTCAATACTAAGTGTATTAGATTCCTTATCTTTCTCAGCTTATCTCTTTTAACAGGAAACAACTCTAGCTGATTAGCAGTGACATTTCATACTGGTAGATCTTTTGCTGCCACTGATTTATCTTTAGTTGCAGTACCAGCTTACATCCTGATGCTTTATGCATGTCCTGGTCCAAAAGATAACAGTCAGAGCCACCTGACTAGTCTCTTTAACCAGTCCATGCACACAGCCCTTAAGTCTTGCTGTTCTTGTGCCAGAGGTCATGAGCACTTGTGGCTCTAACCAACAGTTTCTTATTACCTTAGTACAGAATTACCATTTATCTCGTTACAAGCAATGTATCTAATTAATGCTGGAGGTACTAATGTGAGCAGTCTAGCTAAAGAAGAATCTAAAAATGTATTGAAAGTGCTTGAATAGTCTAGTGACTCAATGGAGGATTTTTATTGCAATGCTTTTCTAGTCAGATGTCTTACCTGCAACTTCAAGATATGGCAACTTCAGTAGACTCTCGAAGATTTTTAGAAAATGTTTCCATGGTATGCAATGTCCCTATCTTTGACCAGAGAAAAATGGAAAAAAAACCTCTAATGTCAGTTCACATCAGTATTTTCTTAATGTACGCCACCATTCTAGTGCTCTCCATCACTTTTTTTCACAGAAGTTCACTCTGGGTTGAAAGAGAGTGGGAAGATAACCCTGTAAACCACTAAAAAAAGTCCATGTGACTTTGCTTGTGTTAGAATTAGAAGGATTTCCAGCCTCTCTGTTTTCAGAGAAGAGAAAAATATGCCATCTGCACCTAACCCTTTATTAGTGTTTCAGTCAGCCCGCAGGATTCTTGAGTGCATGGCTTAGTTGAATACATGGAGTCTTATCTACCAAGCAATCATGGGAAAAGAAAGAAGGCAGTATGGTCAATGTGTGTTTCACTACAGCTTTTTTCAACTAACAGATGTGGCCTTAGGAATTGGCAATGATTATATTGCTCTGGTTTGTGCACTAAAGTAAGCCTGGGGAGATAACGAGGAGAAGAAACAGACAAATGCTCTCCAGCTTCCTGGTTTAAAATCTTTCCTGAGCTTTTTTCTCCTGAAGGTTTCCTCTCATTTTTCCTTGTAGTATTTGTTAAATTTCACCTTTAACTTCCCTTGTTGTGATAATATATTTTACCTTCCATAAAAAATAATGCTCTTTGACTTGAATTCCATTGCTTCTCGGCATTTGATACATTCATCTCCAGTATTGTCTATCTACCTTCTGTCTTCCCTTTCTCTTTTAGGGGTCAAGGTAGGGGCTAATGGAGAGGAAGAGATGAACAAAATTCAAGACATCTTATGGGATGTTAAACTCTGGTTTATATGTGTTGATCTCTGTTTGGTAGATTCCTGTATCATGTTGAAACATTGTCCGTTGGTTCTGCTTGATACTCACCCATCTGCCCATGGTGTTGTCACTGCCACCATCTGAAAATGCTTGAACGTGCCAAGTTTCATCATCTGTGATTTGTTGAAGAATGTAAATGTGATTTGTTCTGCCAGCTTTCACAGAATGAATCACAGAATAGTTGGGGTTGGAAGGGACCTCTGGAGATCATCTAGTCCAAGCCCCCTGCCAAAGCAGGGTCACCTACAGCAAGTTGCACAGGATCACATCCGGGCAGGTTTTGAATTATCTCCAGAGAAGGTTGTGGAGTCTCCCTTCCAACCCTGACCATTCTGTGATTCATTCTGTGAAAGCTGGCAGAACAAATCACATTTACATTCTTCATCTTTGCAGTTTGTTAACAAAGACCATTTCCATGAAACCAAATGTTCATTTCATAGTTAAAAAAGAGCTCAACAGACAGTAAGCAGGTTTCTATCACATATGTTACTTTATTTAGTCCCTCCATCATTAATATTTTCTGATTGTGGCAAGTTTACATTGCTATGAACTGTGTTCTGATGGATAGGTTTAAAACAATTTTTTTCATGAGATTGTCCCAACTGCTGAAGCAAGTTATCAGAATGACACATCTTCAAATGTAATTTACACTCATGGTAAATTGCTGGAATAACATTGGTAAGTTGGCATTGTAGGGAACTATAGCTTTGTCTTCATGAACTGTGCTTTTTCTGTTTCGTGAAGAACATGGCCCCTGAAGATAAGCCCATCCACCACTTCCCCCCCACCCCCCTCCATACATAAGGTCTGAGTTTATTGAGAGAAATACACCAAGCAGAAGCAGGGTCTGGGAGATACCATGAAGAGAGTGACCACATTCCTCACTCTAGGAGCTTTATGTTCCTCACATACTTGTGTGATCTGGCATTCAAAGCAGTAGTCAGTCCTTTGACACGTGAAGATGCTAATTAATCCTGACTTCAGTAACAAAGAGAAGGGGGCTGTGGTCTATGCAGAAACTCTTCAATCATCTTCATTAGTCTCAATGTTTAAGTTTCCAATTTTATCCTGGAACTTGGCTAAGACTGTTCTGAACTGATAACCTCAACAGAATATCAAAATGAGTATCTTCTGCTTATGCATCACCTAGAAAACAACACGCCCATTTTCTCCTTTCTGAAAGATGAGAGTTGAAGCCAAGGTCACAGACAGCCTCCCATACAGTTTCAGTGGCCTTTGAATGATCCAGAGTGTTGAGTAGGTTTTTGATGTAGTAAGAGCACCACTGTCCCTTAGGAAGAAGTCTGAAGCCTCCTACAGTGGGGAATAAACACCACTTTATCCCCAAACCGGTCCCTGTCCATAGGCTCCTGTTCTGCAATCTGTGGTTTCATGGGACACACCACTGGCTGGGAACAGCATATAATAACGTTAAGAAATCCGTCTGGCCAAGATTTACATGACATTCGGTAGCTACTGCCATTTTGCCCAGAAATGCAATGCATTAGGGAACTGTACAGTCAGGAAAGAGAAGTCCCTTGTTAAATACATTCATTATTTAGTGTTATTTGACATAGAAATACAGATTATTTACTTTTTATGGTGTTTGCTTTGTTGGAAAATAGCACTCCATTTACATACTTAATCTAGCATTTCATTAATCCTCAATATTTCCTTTCATTTTTTGTTGTTTTCAGCTTTATTATTCTTCCAGATGTTCCAGATGTACTGACTGTAATAGGCAATTAGTATAACATGAGCTGACTGAACTATTTTTATAAGTCAAACTAGAGACTGGGGTTACACCAGTGTGTACTAGCAAATTAAACAGAGCCTCTCTCATCCAGAGGCCAGCTAGTCAAGTCTAGTCACACCTCTGCTATGAAATTATTTTGGCTTCCCAAACAGGGTGCCTTCATCCAGTTTCCTGTTTGGGAATGGTCCCTAGCCTCCCAAGATGTGCCTGATAATTGTTGTGGAGAATTTTGATTCAAGACAGGATCATGCCAGGGCCATGCTAACAAAGTAAAGATGGAGTTCCAGTGCTCACAGCTGTGTCCTGGCACTGTTTAATTCCTTGGTAAAAAAGTAGCCTGTGAAAGACACTCTTTAGTTGTCAGTCATCAGTATCACATAAAGTCCAACAGCCTCTTCTCCTCTACAGGGAATGACGGTGATGTTCTCAGCTCCGCCAGGAGAAAGAGCACATACTAACACCACAGACCAACAAATCCTCTTGGTCCTTCCATTACAAAATGCAGTCTGCTGTTGGTACAGTGATTCAGCCAGCAGTGGAATGGGCTAGGCTTTTTGGTGTCCTGCCTTCAAAGGCAAGGACAGGAGCTTCTTTCCTCATTTTCCATTCTTTTGAAGTGTGAGTCTTACTCCAGCCCAACTAGAGTACCCAACAGAAAGGATCAGAAGTGATACCCACATTTCAGTTCCAGAATTTTCTTCGTGTGCAAGCTCAGTAAAGTCAGTCATTCATAAGTTTTGATTCTGGGAAAATGTATTCCCTTGACTGACTACTCAAGTGTAAAAGACATAAACTAGCTTAATAAGGAAGATAATAAGGATGTAAGAGCAGAACAGAAATTTCTTCAGGTCTGAAAGCTGCTGGTTTATCAGAAGTGAACAGAATCGTTAATGATCACATTTAAATGGCAGGATTTAGCAGAGACACTGCTATGGTAAACTGTAAGACTATATAAGCTTCAATTTGTTTCATTTGAGGGAAAAAAAAGAGCCAGATAGTAGGGTGAATTCCAGTAACATCAGGCCATCTAGTGGACAGCAACTTTTGTCTTCCAGGCTTTGGCCCTAGCTCCTGCTCTATGATTATTTTCTGTAACTTGAGAAATATCTCATTTTTGAATAATGGATGCAATAAACTTATTCTCTAGAAAAGTCACCATGGACAAAAAAAAAGTAGGAGTCAATGTTTATTTTAATAAACATGCAGACTAAGTGGATAAACAACATATATGAATCAGAATTGTACAAAGTTAGAAGAAAAATGAGCATTTAAAATTTAGCTACAAAACTGGAAGAGTCAAAGCACTACCTAGGAAAGCTGAAGCCTTTGCAAAAAAAGTATCTGCAAAAGTTTCTGGGTAAATGAAAGAAAACACTTCACCAGCAAAGAAAACAGAGGCAATGCCTGCACTGAGTTGTGTCCACTAATATCAGGTGACGTTGTCAGAAGATTCGAACTTTAACCGTGGAGACAAATATCTAATGAAGGGCTCGTGTGAAAACCAGCTTGCTGCAGAAACAAGAATGCTCCTGAGAATCCCAAGGAAGTGATTTGCAGGGAGGACAGAAGTGTCAACCCCAACACGCTGTAGCAGAGAGAAGCAGCAAATGACAGAGCACAGCTGAAAAGCCTACTCTGTGCTTTGTTCGCCATCATTAGAACAGGCAGGATGAATGAAATTAAATGAAGAGATTGTGATAAGGCAGTATAAAGCTGTTTTCAGCACTCTTCTCTGTCATGCAGAATTCATTCAGCATGCTCCTGCTTGCTTCATATGCAAGGCACCTCTACTTCTCCTGTAAAAGAAAGGAAGGACATGGACATTGCAGACAGTAAGCTTACCATTATGCACTAAAATCTCTCTGAAGTCCTCAGCTAACAAGTTGCTAACAGAGAAGACACTATAAACATTTGTAGCAGACAAGAAGGCATGATCCGTGAATAACTGTCTTTTAAAAATTACATATTTTATCCATAAAAAGCAAGGTATTTCCAGTACCACTTTTGAATTCTTATATGACCTGATTTGGGTCCAGGTGCCTTGTTAGCCCTGCGTTGCTCATTGGACTCTTCTCTTTACTGTCTAACTTCTGTAGTTTCTGCTAGAATAGGAAGTTGCTTACATGAATGTCATTGATTTTTTAAATCAATTAGACCTTATTGGTGGGAGAAGAAACTGGTGTCTAAATATTAAGCAAAGAAGCAGAGGAGTAGCGACCCTGAAAAAAATGATAGTGCTTAGGTGGAATGGAAATACCAGATAACTCAGCTAATCTCTGCTTATGGCTTATTCAGGAGTAATTACATGGTATTGCACTTACAGGACTGCTTTGCAGAAAGAACATTTGTTGTTATATGTTTTTCCATCAGAGCCGCAAAATGGTTGATAGAGTCTTTCGCAGTAAATAGGTCTTCCTCTCTCTAAACTCTTGTATTCATTGCAGTCTACCTGAAAATACAGTATCATTTTTCTTTGAATCCATCTTTCTCACGTTCTCCAGTCACCTACAGAAATAATGAATATATGAAATTTTTGGACAAAGTTGTCAGCTGCTCTAGAGCAGCACAGTCAATGGGGATCCACCATCTATATTAACTGAGCCTAAGCCTCAAAAAAGAAATGTTCCTTCTGACAGAGACGTGTGTGATGCTACTTGTGTCAGGTACTGAGCACCTTTAGGGACTTCGCTGTCTATCTGACTAAGAATACAGTCACTGGAAAAAAATATTGCCCTTTTTCCATCTACAGAAACATTGAGTCAATATATTTTTCTACCTGATTGCAATTGTCAGTAAATTCAGGTGAGATTAGTTCTCAAGGATGTGAAGGATTTCTGTCTCTTTATTGCACAAGTATCAGCTCTTGATGCTTTTTACACTGCTGAAAGGATCTGCCCAGGCAGAATTAAGTAAAGTCCTATTTAAGAATTAGCATGAAAAGAAATTGTTGAAAACCCCTCACCTGATAGTGGTACGGTATTCATTACAAGCTTATCTGTGAAAATGGGAGTACAAACTAATAAATGACTGAAAGTGCTCTTGTCCTGGTTTTGGAGCTCAGTCTTCTCCTGTCAAGTGAATGTCATTCCTGGTATTTGACAAGCAAGGAGTTCCTTGTGCAGTGCACATATTCTATTTAATGTGCTGTTTGTCATCCTCAAAAGCCCAGGGTTTGCTTGCCTAGGAAATCACCTGTCCTTATAAGTGCCGTTGTAACTAAAATTGGTTGGACTCTTTTTGCTGCTAGTCTAGTGACAATTTGAAGTATATTAGTCTTTGGAGGGATGCTATGACTGGAGATTTTCCTTTCTGAAGATCTAGATAACATAGGTATTATAAATGTACATATTTAAAACAGAACCCAGCCTTGCTGTTCTCTTGTCATGACCTGATTTTTTTCCCTTCATTCCGACTCTTACTGAAGGGCAGGAGTATTACTTCAGCCAAACCCTGGAATTTATTACAGATTATATGATTGGTTTTATGCTGGTCATTGCCCAGGGTCTGCAGGTGGGTGAAGTGCAGAGCTGTGCGTGGTCAGCCCCGTCAGCAGCCCAGCCCCTGTGCCATGGCTCAGCACAGACTGAGAGGTCACCACTGGCAAAAAGCCAATCACTCTTTTGGGTATTATGGGTTTAAATCCAGTCTCCCATTTAAAAAAAAAAAAAAAAGCATATGGGATGTTAGTTTACCTAGGTTTTTCCTTCATTTGGCCCTTTCCCTCTCCGCTAAAGCCCTGGCTGCTCACAGACTGGCAAGCAGGAGGCAGCACGCCTAGCCTCCCTTGCAAAACCAGGTCAGAGACCTGACATAGCTAACAGGTTTCTACAACATAACCCAGCAGAGGCAGTACCATGGGAAGGAATCGCTGTACCTTGTCACTTATCATTTTAAAATTGGTCAACCACCAACTTGTGAGAGGCAAGGGCCAGCTAATAAAAAAGCTAGAAACTAGGTGAATTTGCCCCATATATGTATGTGTAGCAGCTGGTAAAATGGGGAAGACACTTAGGTTGGTGTGGGGAGTGGAACTGGCTCTTCCCAGAAAAGTATGTATGTCTTCATGTAGTTTTAGGCATCAGAGGCTGTATATATTGTGCTAGTATGGGACCAGCTCTGTGTGTGTGTGAATTTCCACTCCCTGCTGCTATCCACTGGAATCCAAAAGGGCTTGGCTCTGCTCATCTGAGTAAGGACTTTTATTGCTTGGTGCCTCATTTCTTTCAGAGGTTGACCCCAGGATGGACACTCCAGCATAGTCAGAGAGAAATTAAAATCTCTAGGTACATGATTTGGGATCTGAAATTCACTAAGAAAGCCTTATAGTGTCATCACCAGATAAATACTAAAAAAATCTTGATTTCTCTGACTTAAAATTTGGCCTTGCCACATTACAGGTGAAAACAGCTGGAATTTGTCAGGGCAACTGTTTGGGAACCACATATCTCGATCTCAGGGATTTCTCTCTGAAATCTCAATACAAATACTCAAATGGCAGTATTTAATTAACATTTAACATGTTTTTTCTGACCTCACTTTGTTACAAACTATATATTTTTATCTAGAAATAAAGGAGAAAATTACTCACCTCATTCTCTCTGTCAGCATCTGCAATACAAACAGAATCACAAAAGATAAAATAAAAACCACTGTTGATGAACATTCAGTTTGCAACTGGGATGATTTCGTTAGTACCAGCCCTTCCAGCAACACCAAGCCTCTTACCTCCTTGAAAGTAAATACTGGCATAGTTTTTCAGTGTTTAATAAGATACAGGTGTCAGAACCTATTAAACAAGTGGACCTTATTTATTGTTTACCTTAGAAATCTGTGTCAGCAACTAGAACAGCCTTTGTTGTGGGAAGGAATGAAGGCTATTATTGCCCTTTTCACCAGAAAAAGATTGAAGACCCAGGAGTCAATATTATGTTCAATGGCCAGACTGTTTAGGATGAAATAGTTATTGAGCATAACTGGGTTTTAATTCCCAGGTTTATATAAAAAAAAAATCGTATGTGGCTGTAAGCAAATCACATGGTCTTTTTATACTTTGATTTTCTGTCAGTAATGAGGATAACATCTTCATTAAAATATAATGCTAAATGTATATAATAATGATAATGCAATTCGGATCATAGTAGCACTTTAAAAAGCGTGTTCCCTTGCCAGTCAGTATGGATTCTAAACTATTTGGCAGAATGATTGGCTCCTATTTTGTATACGCACGGCATCTAATATAATGGAGCCCAGTTCTCAGGTGGGGCTTCAAAAAGCTCCTTCAAAACAATGATAATTACGCCTCTCAGAAAGTAATCAAGTAACATTGGCATGTCTCCATTATGGTGACACATTTGTTACTTTCTTCAGGAATGTATTTTGTTCTTCTCCTGTCCTGGAATTTGGGAGTGAATGCAAAAAAGATATGGCTTAGAAAATATTGATCCATAAAGTTTTAATGCAGAGAAGATAAACTAGAAAGTTCAAGGAAGGGATTTGCTGGAATTCTTATGAAAGCAATATTTATTTATTTTTCTGCAGTTAATGAAACACTGTTTGAAAGAACAGTTTCCATCAAAAGAACACCGTTTCATTGAAATTGACATTTTTCATAAGAATTTTGATTTTGAGATAATTTTCAAAGCAAACTTTACAGAGCTATTCAAAATGGAAGAAGATTATTTTGTTTCATAGCTTTGGTTTTGTTTTAATGTTTTCATTGTTTTGCTTCTTTAATATTCATAATGCTATTGAACTGCTATACTGCTAGCAGAGAAGATTTGGACTCTCCTCTGTCAGTTATTCTAAATGTACTTATTTTTCTATATCTTTCTTTTTTTCATTGCAAGTTTTTGTTTAAAAAATTATCAAATGAAGGCTCAAGAAATTCCTCCCAGCTCACTAAAGCAACCTGTGCCTCACAGGTGTCTCCAGCCTGGCAAATTAACATCATAAAGAGGTTATTCACAGCCATATTATGTGGCCTGTGCATAGTCAACTGTCTCCTACTTGGTCAGTTTGGCAGAAGGACCTCATCAGCCGCAAACTCCCTGCTCAGATGGAAGAAAAAACTAAGTAGTTAAACCCCTGCTTTAATTCTGAGGCTTCGCAGTTCACTTTTTAGTTACAATGCAGAATGCAGCTCTGATTCACACCACCATCAAGGAACAGGTTTCATCAACTCAAATTGGCAACTGTAAAGCTGGTGCAATATTGCTTGCTAAACAGTGCACAAGCATAAAATGTCACTTGCTTTCTGACACCTAAGTCCAGCAACCGTTGGTTACTATCCCAGCAGACTGAGAAGCTTGCAGAGTTTGAACTATAATATATCAAGAAGCAAAAAAGGTTACTCACTTGCTAAACAGAGAACTGCCAGGGTAAGGAGCACAAAGACGCCTGTTATTTTCATGGCACACATGGTTTCTTGACCCGTTTCACAGCCAATCTGTGCTCTTAAGTATTCCAGTACGCTTAGCTTGAATGTGTATTCGTGTATGTGTGAGCAGATATATATATACACACACACAAAGAGCAGGAACCCTGGTGATGAAATCCCCCTTGTAGAGAAGGTAATTAGAAGAAGGTGTTGCCCATGGGTAGTGTCAATAAGAATGTCTTCTGTACAACATGAAGGTCATAAGTAGAGGGCAAAGATGAGTGTCACAGCATGGATTGTGTTGATAAAGAAGATGTATTGTACTTTGGCTAATCTCCTTGCCTAATTAACTGTTCCATCTCCATTAGCGTGCTCAAGGAGTGACTCAGCAAGGTGGTTACTTATTGCTATTCTGTTATCACCATGTTGACCCTTAGAGCTAAACATAATTTCCAGGGGAAAAAAATAGTTCTTACTGAGTGTGTTCCAAAAGATTCATACCAGTAGACCTGAAATGCTTAATTCCTATTCTCTTGAAATTTTGGAGACCCTTGTCACTAGCTGCGGTTAGAGGTGATGCTGGTTAGTACGGCCATGCGCTGAGCCCTTTCAGACTGCTCTATGGTACTAGTTGCTGCTGGGAAAAGTCTGTGTTTCACATGAATCCCCTCACTGTCACACACAGCCCAGAAGATCCTCCCATCTTTCAGTGTTCTTCTGACTTTAAAGTTCCACCAGTTTAGAGATCAGAAATGATGCTTTGTGATGGAGCAAAGAAACTGCGTTGCACTGCCTAGCAAAGAGAAGTGATGAGTTCACAGCCATTGTGCACCCTGCCGAGTTACTGCCTAGTTTGCTGTCATGGACATATGGAGAAGATTCCTCTGCCTGCCTATCTTCTCCTTTGTGGCTATTTCCAGCACAATAGGTATCATATCATGTGGGATTCTTTAAACAAATTCAAAATACCAGTGTGTTAGTGACTTAATCAATAGGCATAATTTTCTGGCTTTTATAATACAGACCAGTAGAGCCACAGTGGGAAACTCAGATCTGATTTTCATAAAGTTCAAAGTAATGTGGAGTTTTGAGCCTATAAGTTTTGTTTGAACCCATCCTTCCAAATTGCCTTCACTTCAGCGATTTGCAATGTAGATGTGCAAATTGTCTCAATATGAAAGATCCCTGCACACCATTACAATTCACAGTATTTCAGTGATCATCTTCCCTACATTGCAAGGTAGCCTGGGGCTTTTTCCCCCGTGCAGGATTTAGGGTCGTACATGCTGATTTCACTAAGACGGAGGGACTGAAAGTTCTTACAGAAGAGCTTGTAATAGGCCAAGTAGACTTTGGGCCCCACTAACGCACATGTCTCTCAGAGGACTGAAAGTTCTTATAGAAAAGGTTGTATTAGGTCAAATAGGCCTTGGGCCCCACTAACTCATCCCAAGAGGGATATGATCATCTTGTTTTTAAAGATTGTCGGTAATGAATAAACAATTAATTTCTCATCACTTAATGGGACAAAAAAAAATAGATGCCATCAAATTCCAGTTCCGGGATAGGTAAAGATCTGGTTTGAGCTAGAGGCCTGTAGATTATTTTTTTTCACATGCCCATACTTCAATGATTTGATTTTCAGTTTGTCATTGTTCTTAACTTGGACATCTGTGTGTGTTCCTGTGATGTGGAGATCACAAAAGACAGGCTGTGATTTAAATTGGGGTTGGTCTGGATTCTGCTGCTTTGGGATGTCAGTGAAATTTTTGTTCTGGAAAGCCCAAAACTTTTCTGAAGAGCCTGGCATAGTGCATGTATAAACTCCTGGAGAATATTCAGGACATGTTCATTGGTTGATGGACAATTACCAACATTAGGCAACAAGAGCAAACCCAAAACAACCCAGAAGGTACTCCTAGTCTGAATGGTTTTGAGCAAACAAGACTTTTGAGGATATCTTGAAACTGTAAAACTGCAGCTTGACAGAACACGCAGGTTCCTTGACACTGGTATGAGGAAATCTGCCACTTTGGTTACACTCTCTTGCCTAATATGGTGCTACAGAGTGTACTGCTTAATGCAACCTCAGTATCCATCCCATCCCTCTAGCAGAAGAATATAAATATCTGTTTGCAGTCTACTGAGTTGATGTAGGAAGATTTTCTGAGGACTTCTGTAGAAAGGAAGAGAGGGCTTTCGGAGGTGGGAGGCAGCTAATGAGGGAGGCAGATTTTGGATCAGATTTTTCTTAGCATTTGAAAATTACCTTGCTATTGAAAGGATTCCTGATGCTTATTCTATGCCTCATAGCAGGAAAGCCATGGTGTGAATGTTTTCTTTCTGGTAATGTTTAGGTGCTTTGATTAGGGCTTTTGAAACAAATTAAGATTAATTTTCTAGGCAGTGGACCTTAAGCTTTGTAGGTGCGCCCAGACCACTCGGATAGGAGGGATACAGTTCTGATGAGAACTGTATGAGACATACTGTAGGGTGCGCAAATAGCAGCGCACTACAAGCAGGGCACAGCAGGGGGTCAGCCCAAGTTCTGGAGATGTTTGCATCTTCAAATATCAAAGCTGTCTTGAAGGTTTGAGAAGAAAAATGCCATATACAGAAAGCAACAGTCTGTTTCACTTTCTGCGGTGAGGTAATACTCATATGCAAAATCTCAAAATGAGAGTCAGTAAAAAGTAATGCCACAAAGCATTTATTGCAACTCCAGTTTAAAAGGATACCGAAGTATCTCTGTATTTATAGGCCTAGCTTTAAGAATGAGCAGAATTCACATTAGCCAGCTGGAGAAGATAAGTCACTGTTTGAGTGAAAAAATGCTTCATCTGAGGCGTCTTCCTGTCCAAACTTGCAGAGGCTTGTTGTTTGCCCTGGTAGTCTTCATACGGAGCTGGTCTGACAACCTGAGACCTGTCATCCTCAGGTAGGCCAAAGGTTCATCTAGGTCAGAGTGCCATCTTCAAGAACATTCAGTGGCAGATTGGGAGGAGAATAGAGCAGCTCTTCTCTTGGACAAGTTGAACATGAGTCAATGGTTTGCCCCCATGGTGAACAATGCGTACTGGGCTGTATTAGTAAGAATGTAATTATCAAGTTAAAAAAAAAATCATTGTTTCCTCCCTGTTCAGCACTTACGAGGCTGTGCCTGGAGTTCTGTGTACAGTTCTGGGCTCCCCAGCACAAGAAAGACACTGAAATACTGGATCAAATCCAGCAAAGGAACGTCAGGGTGTGTAGAGGAATGAAGTGCATGCCATTGAGAAGTGGTTTGTTCAGTTTGAAGAAAGAAGGCAAAGTCTCATTGTTGTCTTCAGCTAGTTTGTAGGGGCGTACAGAAGACAAGAGCCAACCTCTTCTTGGAGGTGCAGAGTGAAAGGAAGAGAGAGAATAGTGCAAATTGCAGCAAGAGAAATTCTAATTAGATGTGAGGAAAACACATTTCACAATGCGAGTAGTCAAACATTGGAACAGGTTGCCCAGAGGGATCATTGGAGATATTAAAAAATGGATCTGTTCTAAACCGTCCATGGTCTGGTGGTGGGGTGGGGATGTGGGGGACCAGGTGACCTACGGTCGTCCATTCCAACCTGGACTGATTCTGTGATTCTTGTAGGTGAATGTCAACTGTTGCTGGCAGTCAGCTCCTTAGGGACTTCGTGGCATGTTATATCTGTCCTTGTGAGTTAACACTTCTAGATTTGACAAAGCAGACACGGACAACAGAGTAGCATGTTGGATTGATTTTAGCTACTTGAAAAAAATGTTTGTTGAAAACCAAGCATTCAGATCTGTTTAGTAATAGCTGCTTCCCAGAGTTGCATAAGTCCTCATTACCATACCTAAAACTAATTCTGAAATTTATGGCAAATACTCTACTTGAATTGAAAAATTGTGAGTGAAATTTTAGCCTCAACAGCAAACTCATACTTGTTACTATTGAGCTGGGAGGTACTGTTTGAATATGTGTATGTTAATTGTGTGCCTATGATATTTTTCTACTTTTATCATTGTACCTCATCTTTTCCCAACTTCTTTCCTCTCCAGGTTGTTATTTTGAGGAAGAAAAATCAATTACTTGGTGAACAAATGTTTATTCACTTTAATGGGCCTGTTACATCTGATAAAATATTAGTTCATATTTTTCTGAGTGTGAGAACATTTGTCACAGTTATTGATACATTGCGTTTATTTTTGGAGCGCCGAGTGGAGCACAAACGTGATGCCAAATATGCTGCTGCAGCACATCGTTAGTTAAGTGCCTGCTTTATTCTGCACGAGAGGATGTTATCTGGCTGTGTTCCAGAAAGCATTGATATGCATTCATATGATGGAGTGCCTCACATTGAGGACATCAACAGTGCTGAAAAAATGGCATAGCTAAAATGGACTAGCTAAAAGCCCTATTCTCACATACCATGTATATCTGGGAAGAATGTACAAGCCAAGATAGATATTGATATGGTCACGAGCAGGAATTCAGACCTCTTAGTGACTCCAGTGCATGTTTATATGCAACCCAGTACACAAGCTCCTTCAGTTTTGGTATGTGTGGGTGGTTAGGGTTGTCCGCCCATGTGCAATTAATGCATCAGACTTTTAAAGTCTTGCTTAATGCAAGATTTGAGAACCAAGTGATGTATTACTTAAGGAATCAAGCTGTGCCAAAACATTTGGTATTTGCCTGAAGGAAGGTGAGTTTCCCATGTTCCACACCTTAAGAAAGATCAAAAGAGCCTGTCTTTAAAATTGCAAGTATCAAGCTGGGACAGATCCCAGCTGAACATTTCATATTATTTCAGAAAGTAAAAAAACCCCAACACCACAGCTCTCTGCAAAGGCTGTAGCTGACCTTTATTCTTTTTCTTTGCATCTTCTGCTGCCTTTAAGATAAATCATAGGGCTGTGATATCTACTATTGTGCAACTACCTTGTGAATCCTTTGAGTTACTTAGTGTCATGCCATTGATGTTTCTGAATGACTTGATTCTTCAGAGATATATGCAAAACAGGCATTAACATCTTAACACTTAGTACTGAATGAACTGGACAGTGAGCATTGAATAGGACTTATTTTAAATTGCCTTCTATTTTGTATTTTAAGATGTAATTTCCAGGTGTTTAGCACTTCGAAGTTCTGTCACACTGAAGTCAGTCAAACTGACATATTTGAGGAAAGGTTTCTTTTCAGGATTTTTATGTCTGAGAACAAGGTTAGAGGACATACATTGGTTTTGCCTCTATTAAAAATGTTATAACTTTTATAAAAGAGAAGCTACAACTTATGAAGAAGAGGGATAGGGTGAAGGGCAACATGGAAGGAGTAGTGGATATGAAGCATTTGACCTGAAGTCTGTGTTCTTTCACAGAACCCTAATTAGACATAAGCCTTTTTTTTTTTTCCTTTTGCTGTTAGCAAGTGCCTGCTTACCCGTCTCTAATGGCTGAAGCACTTAGAGGACAGCAAGCTGCTACTGCAATCTATTAGTGCCTCATTAAATACACCAACTATTTGTAAAGCATTGTTTAAGATGAGGAGGGAATTAGTCAGTCTCTGTTCAGTGCAGCTTTAGGGAGGTGCGGCAGGCAAACCTAAAGCCACTTGTTGCATGATGAGTAGCAGTAGAAGGCTGGAGGATCTGCCCCTTCCCAGAGAACGGTGGGTCACTGAGTACCACATGGGCCCAGTAGAAGACCTATTATGTGTCTATATGATTAAAGACTCTCATACCATCGGGGCCTCAGGAATAAATTTCGTTCTATCATTTTATTTCAGAAGCTTTGATTTTGCAATCTAGTTTTGGGGGGGCAATTTTGTACCTTGTGCAGCCTGATTGAGTTTATGCATTGTGACGTTTACAAGAAGGTTTCCAGATTATTTGCAATGCAACAAGGATTTAGGCATTGGAACGGGCTCCCCAGGGAGGTGGTGGATTCACCATCCCTGGAGGTGTTCAAAAACGTTTAGACGTGGTGCTTCGAGACATGGTTTAGTGGGTTTAGTGGGCATGGTGGCATCAGGTACACAGTTGGACTTGATGATCTTTGAGGTCTCTTCCAACTATAATGATTCTATGATTCTAAGGAGAGGAATTAAGAAAGAGAAGTACAAGGATTAACTGACATATCAATTATTATTTTCTTGACTGGATGGAGCATGTTAGGAAATGATCTCCAGTGTATGGAGCCATCATAGTGAATATTTGTGCTGTGATATGAGCAACTTTTTATACAAGCTAGAGAGTTCCTCAGAGATGGGAGGCTGTCTGACAATTTCTAGAGCAGATAGTCAGAGGCACTTGGATCCATATGAGGCCCAGGAAATGGATAATCAAGGATTGAAGCCAACTTTATGTCTTAGAGAGCAGCCATCTCACAATTAACTTGATTTCTGCAGAAAACAGGGCTAGTTTCAAGCTGTGCTTCGTTATTTTTCTGAAGAATCTTAGACAATGACTTTCTTCACTACCGGCTCCTCATTACCTCATGATCTATGCCAGAAAAACTTCCTGTAGGGAGGCTTAACTCACCTTACGGGATCATGGCACAGAAAGGCAAATTCCTCTAAAGGTAGTAGATCAGTAAAGTCTTTGTCAGGACACTTGTGAATTGAGCCTGAGTATTTCTGAGAGTGAAAACTAGGCTGGATCAAAGTTAATGAGAGGTTTCAATGATTGGTTTCAATGGTGCCAGGGTTTCAACCCAGGTATCTGAAGAACAGGAAGGTGCTACTAATTCTGAACACTGTACCAAAAGTATTAGAGAGAAACCTCAAAGACCTCAAGATACGTGTCAGCCTGGTTTCAGTTGCAAACCTCCTGACCACAAAGGCCATTGAATGTCAATGTACTCTTAGACTGCAAAAGAAACAATCACTTCTTAGCCTGCAGAAGCAGGTTTAGAAGAGACTGCTGTCTAACAGGCATCACTTTTCTGTGTTGTCCTGGACAGTTTTACAGGCTATGAATTTGGTAGTGTTAATCAGTAATACTACTTCTCCCTACAGACACTGCCTCAGAAGTAGTGTATAATATTCTGGTAGGAAAGGGAAGAGTGATATTAGCCCTTCTTCTTAAAGATCACAAGTAACCCAAATTTTCTTGTTTTCAGATGTATTTTTTATTAGCTCCTTTGTAAAACAAGCGCAGTAAATTGCATTTATAGCAGAAATAAGATGCATATACTTAATATTAATAAATACTAACAGCACTTGTAGCTAGATTATCAACAATTTTCTGAAATATCAGGTATTTCCCACATTTCAATGTTTAAATATCTTAAATTGCCACCCATTGCTAAGACTGCAAAAAAAAGGAAGCATGGTCACCATGGAAGTCTTTATTTAACTTCAGTGATTCTGTTTCAGGGATAAAGGCCTAAATCCTCAAAGATATTTTAATGTATTTTGCTGTCCTGAAAGTCAGGACTTAGATGGTTTGACAAAAATGTACAGGCTTCGACACATGATTCAGCTTCTTTCCAGACCTGGGGACTTACACTGTAAGCAGTACAGAACCAGGACTTCAGTTTTTTTTCCTAAGGTTCTGTGAAGACACCTAGTGCATGTTGCACTAGTAGGGAAATACTTTCAAAATGAACTATAAAAATCTGTATTCTAAAACTCTAACTTTCATTAGATGCTTACCATCCACATATAAACCCAGTTACCAATTGCTCTCTGACATATCAGATACACTGCAATTAAACTTTTAAGTCATTTAAGCTGCCTTGGTTTCAGTTGCAGACTCCTGACTACTGTGCCCTGTGGTTTTGCCTGCGGCACAGCAGGTCTGAATTGATTTTATTGTCAGAAAGCTCCACCGCAAGAGATGCACTGGGGACCCAAGGGTCACTGAATAAAAGCGCCTCTTATGATCACAAGCATGGAAGAAAGGGAGTTTTGGTTAGGAGGCAGCATATTCAGCTACTGGCTCCCATTTCCTTTCATGTTCATGAGAGGTGGCAACCACAGCACCTGAAAGCTGCCTGCACACCAGCACTCCCATTGCTTCCACTGCAGCTTGGGTTCAGCTGCAAGTGTAGGGCTTTCAGAGTGGTTGATCGCCCATGCAACAACCATTGGCAGTGTTCACCAGCTGGGCATCCACCTGATGTGAGCACAGACACCTGACGAAATGCAGCAGCTAACATTTCTAGGACCCTGAACTTGCAATTCCTTCTTTTACTAAAACATCTGTCATCAAACTGGACGATGAGGATGGCCTTCATACATGGCACGTAGCTGCCTCATGCAGCCAAGGCTTTCTATACATGTTTCAACAACATAAATAAAAATAAATAATTAAATAATCAAATAATTAAACAGTTAAACAATGGAGTACTAAACCAGTTCTTTCAGTAAGTTACTTTCCAAATAAATTAACACATGAAACAGTTTGAATAGCAACTGCCATCATCTGGCATTGCAAGTCATGTCAAGTAAATAAATAATAATAAATAAATAAATAAATAAATAAGTGCAATACAACAATATGCAGAACCTACAATAAAAGCTGACAGCAATGTATCAAAATACTACACATGTTAATATAACATGATGTATGCTAAAGGTGTTACTCAAATCTGGGGAATTTAAAAGAGCTGCCAAAATCAGGACCATAGTAATCTATCACAAAAAAGATGTGGTATGGCTTCTTAATAATTTCAAATGCAGATTTTCCTTCTAATTATGCTTATGTTCTTGTGCTAGTTCATTCTTTGCTTTCTTTAGGAGCATTCTCCTAGAAACTCTTACTGGTTATCTGTAAAATAAGAGAAAGAAAATTTACATAAGAATTATTTTTGTTTTCCTCGGACCTAGATTTTTAGTCCATTTGTCAATAAAGCTTTGCTGGTCTGAGCCATCTAGTGAAATGCCACCACTCCATTTCTCTGAAGGACTCAGGACCATACAATGCAAGGCTCAGACGTTCCCGTGTCTGATGGGGATTAGGGATTCAGCTTCAACTGATGAGAATTAGGCACCTGTCCAGCTACGGCCCTTTTGAACATTTCCTTCAGTTCCCATTGGTATCTATAAATGCCCCTGTACCAATGAAGACTGGATCCACAGAACAGCATGATCTCTTTTCAAGTGTTTCTATAGGGCTACAAGTTTTCAACAGTGTGACTCAGGAAAGAGCAGAGGTCAGAGAGATTTGCATCTACATCTAACTGAAAAAAAAACCCACCTCAAAATTACAAAAGAGAAGAGAGGAAGAAGATTAAAAAATCTGCATAGTTCTTTTTGGTGTTGATCTGAAGGAGGCTATTTCCATATTTAAAAATATGTTCTTCTCTGGAAAGCTAGGCTGAGAGTAATTTAGAGCTGTCAGAGAACAGGAATCAATTCACAGAATAAGAAAACAGCCATTCATAGGACTGGCAGAAGCTGCTAATAGCTTTTCTTTCTAATAGCAAATATCTTCTCTCTCTCTCTCTCACTCCCTTTCTCATTTTACAGGTAAAACTTGGCTAGATATGGATTGTCTGCTGTATTTGGATGCCCAACACTGATTCATAACCTATCAATGAACAGAAAGGATAAAAATCAGCATGCGTTACAGTAGCAATGGCCAAATGCTCCTGTATTTCTTAAAGAATATTTTATAATTGCCTAGTCAGGTAGAACCCTACCCATGTCCACGAACCTACATCCATTGTTTCCTCTCTGATTTAAATGGATTCTAATTGTTTCCTCAATTATTTTTTTTAAAGAGAATCATTGTTTAGACAGCCTAGTACATTTATATGTTTATTCTCTTACAGATATTTAATGAAAAGATGTTCAGGAGATGAAAATAGCTATTAGGAAATGTGAAATAAATGAGTATTTCAGAAGCAGAAGAGATTCATAGACTCCTTACTCTCCTAGGTAAGGAATCAGCCCTGCTCCTCCAGTAGCAGGCTCTTTAAGTCTTACCTGCAAAGTGAAGACCACTCACTCCAGGATGAGTTGTAATAGCGATCCCTGGCCTGCACAGAGATCTTGTCTTTTGGCCCAGTTGTTGGAATCTGAATAGACTGCTCATCAGCATCATACACCTATGAAGAGGGCACAGCTCCATCAGCAGGTTGTAAAGGTCAAGCAGAACATACAATAAAGTGCCAAACAGATTGCAACAAGCACATGTAACTCAAAAAACCCGCAGGGAGTCTGTGGTTTCAAAAGTACCTCTCTTCACCCAGAGATACCAAAGTCACGAGGACTTGTGAGACCTTGAGCCTCAGTAGAAACAAACTAAGAGGCCCACTTTCTACCGAAGTTAGTGTTGTAAAGTGGTCCAAACCCCAAACTGAAACAGTCATTAAACCAAAGGGTTTATTTGTTTATCTGGGTTTTTCTCTTTTTTCTTCTTCTCCCAGAGGGGGAACCCTAAAAGACAGAAGCTGCTGCTTTTCAGTATCGTTGAAATTTCCACTGAGGACCCGTGGCTGACAGAAGCAGCGCTCCGTAGACCTGCCAGTTTCTCCACCTGAGGGATGGTGCAAGACACCGCTACTGAAACCAAGGAGTCAGCACTGGGGGAATGGCCCCATCTGCTGGTACAGGCTTCCTTGGTTTTTTCACCCAGAAAAAGACATCCTCTAGTGTCTCTGTTTTAATCAGTTGACAAACTGCAATGATCATTACGTTTGTTTACTTTTCTGATTGCCGGACCAAGGAAGAGCAGCACTGCGGTTAAGGATCTGCACTGTGGTCAACGGGTTTGTGTATTTCTTTCCAGCTCTGCTGCTGCTTTCTTTGCCAACTGAGGCAAATTGCCATACGGCTCTCGTGTACCCTTTAGCGTAACCATGAGCAATAGCAAAGGAAGCAAAACCATTTTGTGATTTAAAGCTAATACAGAGTAGCAATGTTTAGTTAACAATTAACTAATGACTGGAAAATGAATGGCAAAGACTGTCGTCTTCGGCTGTCTCCACAGAAATGCTACCAAATGAGTCATTGATTCCTTATTTGCCAATTCACCTGTAAAGAAAGCCTGAGCTACCCAGGTACAAACAACGTACAAGGAAATCAGTGCAGCAGATCCTAGACTTCTTGATTTGGAAATTGGGATTTTCCCACATTAGGACCCACACAGCCTGATAATGAATTAGTAAATACTTTTCTCATGCTAGCACAGCTATGCAATGCTGGGCATGATTTTATCTCCCCAGATACATCAGGGTTGCATACACCCTCGACTGTGTTGTTTGGATCTTACTGCTCATAGAATTGGGAAGGAGGTCTTTTTCTGCCAAGACAGAATCTTGTCTCATTTGGGTCTCGGCACCCTTTTTTTTTTTTTCATTTTAGTCCATGAGTCTTGCATACTAAGCTTATATTATTTATACTGCCTGTTCAAGCAAGAAAATTGTGTTTCAAATGTTGTATTTCTACCTGGCTTTTGTGTTTCTTTATACGTTCAACTTTGACCCTGAAAGTCAAAGGGAAGTAGGACTTTGGTGTGCTCCATGTTCTGGGATATGTCCAGCTCACTGTTCCATTTGTGGCCACATACTGACATTGGGGTGGGTCAGGTTTTACTGCAAGAGAAAATATAGAAGGAATTAATTTGCATTAGCAGCATCATATCAGATGTTGGTGTACTACTGTTGATAGGTTTATGGGAATCAGCTTTGGGAGCCTCCATGAGATTAACAGAGGAGTAGGCATGATGTGTAAGAACTGCCCTGTATACTTCTTACAGAAAATTAAGCTCATTCCCAGAGTCTCTCTGGGTAAGATGCTTCTTTTTTTTTTGCCTGGAGGGTTGCAGAGGGCTCTGTTGGACACAAAGGAATACCTTCAACACCTGCTGACCATTAGGGCATTTAGTAAAACATCTGTTTCTTTAGAATGCTGCTTCATTTTCCTGCGCCCTGTTGCATCATGGTCACAACCAGTCCTCTTACTTCCTGTCAGTTTCTATTAACCTGCCCTGGACGCACATCTCTAAGAACAGATCAGGAGGGAAGCATACATAGTGTTAACCATTACCTGAGCAAATCTGCAGTTCTCAGAGAAGAGCCTGCTGGGTTATTGATTATTCCCTGACTTCTCCCACATACCCCTTCCAAAACATGCCCATCTAGTAAAGCAGGCTACAGAAACTGCTGGGAGATGTCGGGGTGAGAGGGTTGGAGGTCACAAGCTAGGGATATGTTGCTTCTTCACTTCCTCATCCTCTTCTGGACTGCTGCTATGATTTGTTTTCCCCTGTTCCTGTAACTGGGGGCTTGATACAGATTTACAGTAGAATAGGGCAGGGATTCCCAAGCGTCATTTGATCAGCTGCAAGAATAAAGCTAAGGATTAATCATGATTCCTGGTCTACTCACTGATATCTCTGATGAAGAAGCTGCTAGTGTAGTTCTCATATTCCACCTCGTCAATGACCTCCAGGAACATCTCAATTGGCTGATGCTCTTCAGCAAACGGACAGTAGTTTTCTTTCTGGCACTGGACTGTGTATTCAGTCACTGATTTATCAGTGTGAGCTACAGGGCTGCTGCAGGTTACGTCTTCTTGAGAGCTGAATACAGAACAGAGAAAAGTGCTGGAAATACTGGTTGGTTCTGAGAATTTGTTGCCGCAATGATAACATGCACTTGGTAAGGTAATGTTTTGATGTATCATTTTACGGCTGCACTTCAACAGCTGCAGAAACAGTTCAGTGGGAGTTCTTACATTTTTAGTGCTGCATTACATATGAATGTAAAATCACAAAAGCCCCCCAGCCTTAGCAGAAGGAATTAGTGTTTAAACCTAAAACAAGATATCTCATTTATTACCACTGTCCCATGACAGGCTCTAGTACCTTACTTTGTTCCTTAGCCCTTTCCAAAACCTTGCTGGAAGAAATAAGGGAAGGTTAAAATATATCCATTGGGAAATAAATAACAAAAGCCATCTATAAAGTTCTCCCTGAATCTGGTTCTATTTTTGCATTCAGCAAAATAAAACATTTTGCAGTTGTTTCTTCTTCAACAAACTGAAGTGACCTTTGCTGAAGCACTCCATGTTTTGGAGAAACCCCCAAGAGTAGTGGGAGGCAGGAAATCCCCACAAGGTTCCCCTCACGTATTTCCCTCGCAGGTTTCTGCAGTGTTCCTCAACAGAGACTTGTCAGTGGACATGTGGCTTTTGCAGTGGGCGCAGCCTCCCACTCCCTTAATTCCGCTGGATCTGCTGCGAAAGGACTCAGTGCTATGATTGTTTCTGCTTTTGGCTCAACTTCCTCTCTCTCTCCCCTGCATGAACTGTTTTTGCTATTGCTTAAGTTATTCTGTGGCTGTACTGTAGCAGTGGTAACAGTCCAGTGGGGGTTGTTCCATTTTCAAGTCTGCATTAATTTCTGAGCTACTTCCATGCCCTTATTAGTTAAGTTAGTCCCAGTGATGGCTCAAAACTTTTTGCAGATGTTCAGACTCTCAAAGTGGGATTCCTCACCTTCTACATGTCCTCAGCCTAAAATCCAGGATCTCCTACACAGAGTAGCACAAAGGGCTGTTCTGGCCTTACTATGAGGTTGTTAAGGAAAGTACAAGCTTTTACCCTTTTAGACTTCTGATTGTGAACTTCACATTTGGACTCTCATTTTCTGTCATCCATGAACATATGAAAATTCCAGAGTAGTTCTTTGCCTCACATTTTAAAAATGTCCTGTCTGGGTCTAGATGGAAAAAGAAAGAAAACATGATTTATTTACTCTTTTTGCCAAAATGGTCAAAGCAGAGAGAAAGCAGTAACTCAATAGACTCCCATCTGCTTTGGCAGGTGGTGGGTACACAGGCAGACACCTTCTCATCCTGCCCCTTGGGCAGCCACTTGTAGTTAAAAGCCATATAACCACAGTTGGTGGCTGAAGGCTGGTTTACATGGCACCACATTAACCACATCTGCGTGGCTATTGACAGGAGCTGGAGCATACCCAAGCTGTTGCAGATAGCTGTCCCTAAGAGATTTATATAGACAAATCCAGTGTTCCTTTCATGAAGAAACATTGCAGCTATTCAGTTGACAAATATCTGTATTTGCTACCCCACGCATGAGAGTGCACACAGTGGATAATCTCACATCTTCACACGCTGGGGCACTTGACGGGGAACGTTCCCAGAGTGAGAAGTGAATCAGGCCTCAGTATAGGCATGTGTTTCATTTCTGCTGCTCAGCGCTGCAGACTCTCAACAACTGTATATTGTACCCTGGATGTAGGTGGCTGGCAGACCAGCCTACTGCATCTGGTATGTGGGTCCAGGAGCCATGGAAAAAAGCCTTGGAAATTCCTAAGTTCCTAGCACTACAGTGAGGGACTGCAATATGAGACATAGATGACTGAGGTTCATGTAGAAAATGCAAAACATCACAGGTTTGTCCCAGTGGGTTAATCGTGAATGGAGAAGCCCAAATGACAGCACATAAAATCTAGGTCAGTCCCTGGTTCTGTCAAATCATGTAGCCCTGGTTTTGCAAACCCTCTCCTGAGTGCTGGGTCTGTGAGATGGAGGCAAAGCAAGCCAATTGCTCCCCCACCAGAAAAGCAGTGGTGTGGTATTGATGCTATCCTGCATTACATGTATTCCTACCATCACTCCATCCTATAGGTCTAGAGAGTCCAAAATTAATCCCATGGCAACTATTTCCTATACTGCTCATCAGCTGCACCATATACAGACCCAGAAAAGTAATCATTTGCCTTTTGCTGTCAGTAAAGCATTTGAAGAGGACCCACTTGAAAGTGGATATTTCTCATGCATTTCTCCAGAGAGCTCTCTCTGGTCCTCACAAAGTTCCAATGCACAAAGCTGAGCAAGGTACATCATGTCATCTTACGACCATACCTGTAAAGCTTTTCAGAATTGACCTTATCATTTGCCCGTTGAAGCCTATTTTAGTTATGAGGAAGAAATCATAGCTGACGATTTCATGGGTATTAGCTGTCAGACAGGTGTAGTTGCCAGCGTCTGGGAACTCTTTCACTTCGGCAATCAGAGTCTTTCCAGTTCCTTTCAGTTCAGTGCCCTTTTTCCAGTAAACTGGCAGTGCTTCATCAGATGTGTTACAGGTGAGCTCCACTCTTTTAGCTGGTGTCTCATCATTCCACTCTGATTCTATGACGTACACTGGACATTGCAGAGAAAGACATGTTAGCAGCTACTCATACTGAACAGTGTGAAGATTGAACTGAGCCCTTTTTTTTCAGCTCTGCTCTCTAGGAAAACTGCTGACCTGGAAATCTTTACTACAAGAGAGGTTCGACTTAGAAATTTACAGTGTTATCTAGAACCTGCTGATCAATAGGGATGACATTTTAATGGAGGAAGTGATTTTTTTTCCCCATGTTCCCTGAGAATCTTACAGTGGTTCATAGCCACGGGAAGCAGGCAGGTACCTTTATTTTAAAGGTGAGGATGCCAGGACACACTGAGTCCAGGTATTCCTCCTGCAAGTGGCCTGTGGCCTTTGCTTACAGAATGGCATGTAAAACCTCTACGTACTATGGTGCTTTGCTATGGTGCAAAGCTACGATGCTTTGCTGTCTTCAGCATCAAAGATCTGTGAGTGAGCAATGGGAAGGAGGGGAGCTCTGGGTAGGTGGTTTGTATTTGCCTGTAGCTGATACTGTTTTCCATTTTCTGCAGTGAACAGTCTGCACTCCTATCACCCTGGTCCCAGTGGAGCAATTACAAAAGAGACGGGGGACCACTGAGCTACAGCAGAGCTAAGCAGACTGCAACAGGGAGGTGTGGTCTTCTAAATGCCATCCAGTAACTCTGAAGTGCCCTGCTGGTCTACCAAGTTAAAGACACACTACATAACAAAACAACTTTGAATGATTCTATTAAGGAAACATTTTCTTTTCTCGGCTCTTTGCTGTGGTTGGCTGAAGAACTTCGCCTACACTTCTGTGTGGCAGCAGTTCTCAAATTTAACTGTCATTGCTCAGATATACTACTGCTGTCACAGGCTCCCCAACCATGTTCAGTGCCTCCTGAGACTCTTCTACATGCAAGAAGTGGCAAAAAATAGTTTCTTAGTGTGTCAACACCACAGCAAGCACTCAGCTCAGGAAATCAGAGTTCCAGTGAGCTCTAAGAGCTTTTCACCAGAGCATTTCACTACCAGAACGAGAGCTTTAAGACTTTACCATGAAGAAGATACAGTAAGAAATACATGTCAAAAGCTGAATCTAAAATGGCAGAAAATATGCAACTCCAGGAAGCTTGGAAGCTTACCAAACTGCTTGTGGATATTTGAAGCACAGGCAAGGTAAATCTTACAGACTTCAAACACAAAGTTCTCAATACTGACAAATATATTCGCAGTTTTCACCACCATGGTATTGCCCAGGGAACCCATAGGATAAATAAATTTTTAATGTAAAGATACAGGGGGAAAGTAATTTAATTACTTTTTACAAATAAACCACAAGCAGATTGAGAATGCTTTTCTCATGTTGATTAGGGTTCTTCTTTTTGGATAATCACATTAAAGACAGCCTGGATTATGGAGCTATACTGGCTGCATAAGAACAGCAAATCTGATTATCTGAATTTAGCACAATTTTCTGGTAAGTTATTAAAAAGATTTGCTTGTTTGTTTCTGACCCTGTATTTTTACAAATGTATTTACATTTAAGTTACTTACCAGAAAAGTTGGATAAACTATTTCTAGATTTTAGGTTTCACTGTGAAATATTCTTTTCGACAATTAATTCTTCACTTGCTTGTTTGTGGGCTGGTGCCTAAGTCACAAGATACTGTTTCTGCTTCCAGACTGCATGACTGAAACTTTTGAAACAAGAGAACCAGGGAATAGGAAATAAGACAGTTTCTAATGCAAATATTCAGGGTGGCTGTTGTACAACATTTTAGGAATTCTAAATATTTCTTCCATTAATAGCAATTAGTTGGTCAGTTATTCACAAACAAATAGGAAGAACCTTGGCCTAAGGTACTATAGTTAACAAATTCTGTGCTTATGGACACAAGTATAATTCTGAAAGACCCTCGTGTCCTACCGTCAGCTGCAGTTCTCAGTAAGTGACGACTGCTTACCATTTTCCCTCAGTTTCCACTGCGCTTCCAGAAGGGCAACAAATGAAAATAATGAAAGTAAGGCAAATAGTATTTTGAAAAAAAAAAATTACTAATCTTCATTGAGGATTGTTGAGTATGTACTGAAATTGAGCTCGATGCTGGACAGGATAATAAGACAGTCAGTTCCAGTGAACTAAGAAACATTCTCTCATTCTAAGAACTCTTAGACTACATAAAAATTGAATATCAAGTTTGTACTGGAGCTCAAGCGAAGATTTTGATCTGCTTGTTATTCATACTGCAAACCAGTTTAGAGAAGAAATCATGGAACTTGGATGAAATTGTTGTGTGCATAGGTCTTATATGGTCAGGAGCTCAGAAGCATTCCCACATCCCTCAGTTAAACATTCCTCGTGCAAGAGAAGTCCTGCTGATGCCAGTGAGGCTAGTTGCATGAACAAGGCATTGGACTAAAGGATCAATGGACATTAAATTCCAGTCACACAAAGCGTATAAATATATTTCTTGGTTTAAGCATCTCAGTAGTCCTATTAAAACAAAGGATTGTGAATAAAATTAAGGACCTGCTGAAGTGTTTTGCTGAACTGCAGTCTTCACCATCTCTGTGGGAACAAGTGACAGCAGTGTCAACAATGCAGTGTAGAGCTAGCGTCAATACTGACACTTGCCTAACTGGTACTAGTTCTAGTAGCCACCTGAAGTTGCACAGTCTAATTAATTTTGCAAGCGATTTCAGGCAAAGCTCCTACTGGATTCAATGCCACAGCTATATTTGCAGAAATGGCTGGATATGTATATCATTGCTGCTGTGTTCATTTGAGACATATATATATATATCTCACTTGAGAATATATAAGTATATAGCTGAATATACTGTATATACAATATATAAATGTATATTTGTCCTGAATTCAAAATACAGCTAGAGCTCTCCATGAAACAAAAAACATATTTGCCAAATATTGTAGTAACCACTGGGTGCATAAAAAACTTTAACAACAGTTATTCAGATACACTTTCACACCTTTTTCGACTGGAGATTAAGCCAAATGAATAGGAGTGTGACTTAGAAAAAGAGATTGGTGAATATATCTTTCAACGTCTATTCTGACTACAGTGGGAGCCTGAATGCACATGAAAAACTCAAAATTAAGTGGTTTGTGTTTTTTTTTTTTCTCTCCCAAACCAGTCTTTTTCAGTGAAAGGGGAGTAGTCCTCCTGATTTCTTCTCATGTGCTACAAAACATCTTCATTTGGGTTTATGGAGGAAGAGTATGTGTGTACCAAATGTGTTACTCACTGGCAGCTCCTGCTATTGTTAGCAGTCCTTAATCTTGATCAGAAGTCAGCTGTCTGTGGACCAATGCCAAGAAAGCGTGCCATCTGAGTTGGTACACTGCACAGCACAGCTATTAATGAGACCAGAAGCTACAAGTATAGTACCCAAAGAGTGTACCTAGGAGAGGAACCAGCTCACATTGCACCTGTACTCAGAGAGAGGCACGACCCTCAGTGAAAAGCCAGATACTATCACACAGCCGATCAGCAGTTTATTGCTTCAGTAAAAGGCAAACGTTCTTAGCTCTTGATGATTATCTACTACAGGCAGGATTATGTGTAATTTGCAAAAGAAAAATACATTTTGCAACTTTCTGAAAGATGCTCATTTCTTTCATTGTAACGTGGCATTCATCACTATGCTTTATAAAACCAGTATCTGAAATATCAACTAAAACTTAGAGAAGAAGGGTGTAAAACATGCCTTCTTTTCTGTGTCAACCTTTCATCAAAATTGAAACCTTGAAAACAGAAAGTTTTAGGGAGAAGCTTCACAATTCAGGTTTTTGATGAAAAAAGTTAACAATTTTAATGGAAAATCATTCAGTGTTTGAGAGGGGGCAGAACATCCCCTCCCCCTCATCTCAAAATTTTATTGAAAAATTAATCAGAAATAAACTTTAAAAAAAATTAATCAGAAATACTGTCCTGAGAAAAATGTCATGACAACTATTTAAATACACTTTTAAATACATAATTTTAAGTTTTCATTAGTTTCATCTGAAGCAGCTGGTACCAGACCTGTGTTGCCCCAGTGTTAGAGAAGAAAGGAATTCTCACCTTTTCCTGCGATGCCTGTTAGCTGAAGTTGCCAAGCAGGTTGGTTTTGTGATCTGAAGGAAGCAAAGTGCTGGCTGCCTTATAAATACTTCTAAACTCCGAAAGGAAAGGGATCCTCTGTTTCACCGCAATACCACAGAATTGCAACACGTGGCTTGAGTTCCTTTTTTACATAGTGGCAGAGCTAAAGCAAAAAAAAAAAAAGTTTGGGACTCCCAGGTAAACTTTAAAGAGGAAATGAGATTATGAGATTGTTACAATGACCTTTATGGCACGCCAGAGGCATTTCCTTTCCTGCTTGATTTTCTGTCTCTCTCATACTGCCTCTTCATCATCTGAGGAAGAGTAAATACAGACTAAATAAACTTCCAAAGCTATCTGATGGGAAATATATTATGAAGACAGAAAGAGAAAGTTAAATAAACTAAATCGATTTCTACCTGGTAAGCACGAAAGAGATAATTACATGAAATAAAATGCCAGTAACCACATCAATCATAAGCAAAGCTCAGGGAAAATTAATTTTTAATTGCTGTTTTAGAATTGTATTTATTCTAAAAAAAAAGACATAGGTTAACCAAAAAAATAAACAATTAGTTCTGGCTCAGAGATAAAAACCTGAAATTGTCACATTATTTTATGTTGCAGTTTTTTAAATAACCTCATTTTTTCTGTATAAACTGATGTTCCCTTTAGACCTGTACTCAAGCAAAAGAAAAGCCCCATACATAACATATACTTTGAATATGAGGAAAAAGTTTCTATTGACTTTTTTTATTATTTGTGAAATAATAGAAAACAATTCATTTTATTTGTCAGGCAAAGCAAAACTGACTTGTTCTTCTAGCCCTGTTCCAAACCTGAATAAGATGACTGAAAAGTTATAAGCAAGAAGAAATACATTGCTTATAAAAGCAAAAAAAAAAATGTTTGAAATTCAAGCTGACATGCTTTAGGAATTCATAAAGAGACACAACTCTATCCTGTGTGCTTTCTACTGACAGGAGTATTCCCACAGTCCAGAGATCAAAGCTATAACGTAGTAACCCAGCAACGAAAAGATGGTGCCTGTCCCTTCTGCTACACTCAATGGTCTTTCAGAAGTCCTTCACACAGATGAAACAACACAAGCATCTGCAGTATGTTGCATATTTGGTGCCCCCAAATATGGAAAGAACAGAAAACAAAAGGAGAAAGAACCCAAATTAGCAGTGAGATAAACTTATTATGAACTCCAGCAGTTCCCAGTGCGTGGGGTTCCTGTTTATTGTCACACATCTGGGAGGCAAACAGCAGAGAGGGTAGCACGCTGTAATTTGAAAGACAGTCATTTCAGGATTCTGGATTAACTGTGCTGAAAGCTTTACACAAATGTACGGGTAGCACGCTGTAATTTGAAAGACAGTCGTTTCAGGATTCTGGATTAACCTTGCTGAAAGCTTTACACAAATGTAGAGTATTGCCACTGGAATCCTTTTCTCTCCTTAGCCATCCTCTTCAAAGAAACACGGCTTGAGTAGGTTCACATACACCTTTGGCAGCTGAGCTTTAACTCCTCATCTCACAAAGCACGTAACTAGAGCATTGTAATCTCAGATGGGCCTAACAACTTCCCTGCTGAGGGTTCACATACACCTTTGGCAGCTGAGCTTTAACTCCTTCTGATCTCACAAAACATGTAACTAGAGCACTGTAATCTCAGATGGGCCTAACAACTTCCCTGCTGAGTCCAGTGAACCCAACCTGTTACTCAGACGACAGCCCCAGACTTCACTTTGCTAGAGCTCACAGCTGGAGCTGGGCGAGAGCAGAGCGAGAGGGCTGCAGGCTGTGAGCGCAGCTTTCTGTAGCAGGTTTGAAATGGTGGCTCTACCAGAGAGAAAAACTGCTCCCTTCACATACTGTACAGTGAACCTGGATCAAAGGGGTTTATTGATTTATTCATGACACAGAATTGACCAGCAACCAATGAACTATTTGATATCCATATCAGTAATAAAACAGGTAAGCCAGAGTACTGGACACTTCCAAAATGTTAGTTAATACCTACACATCTCCACTCTCCACTTATCCCAAAACCTCTAATCACCCCCTCCCACACATACACACAGTCTTAAACACACACAGAGAGAGGACATGTGGGTTATAAGCACGTGCACTGTCTTTGCATCTGGCTGGTGTTTGCCTTCCTCTCTTACGTGATCATTTGGGACAAATGTCCGTTCAGGCAGTTTTGGGTCCTCCATTCACATACACTGTTTATATTCCCACTCCTACCTTAACAGCTGTTGTTATCCGTCCATTTCGCCAAAGGCAGGCCATGCGGACACTGACACTTCTTCTGCCGTTGTTGTTTCACTGTTCAGAAAGAGAAAATCGCAGTCTGAGAAAGCATGTTGAAAAAGATGTGGCAGAATCAGCTGGGGCACAGGCAAGTGAAAAGTATTCAAACTGTTCCAGGTGACAAAATTGTCTCCTTCTGATCCTCGTCCCTGACTACCTTTGAAATGTACATCAGGAGGAGGCTGGACTGTGCACCATATTCCCATTCATCTGCTTCTCCTCCTGGGGGAAACCTTGTCAGAAGGGCAGGGAGGAAGCCTAAGTGAACAGTGACACCCCTTTCCCCTTGTAGTCTCAGCCTGTTCCAGTTGCATCCTCCAGGAAGCACTTACGGCAGCTCTCCCTTTGCAAATGAGAAAGAGTCCAGGCTGAATCAAGGTTAGGCAACAATTTGTTCCCATTTAAGACAATTTCCAATTTCCAAAATTCACTTCTGTTATAACACACAAGTTTGACAGCAAGCCAGCAATGACCAAGAAAACTTGAGAGCTGCATTCAGTCACTGAGCAGATAAATAAGGGCACAAGTAACTTTACATACATGTTACCTCCTTCTTTCTCAACCCATCTTAGCTTGCCTGCTTGCTTGCGTCAACCATGTGTTATGGCTTTTCTTTTTTGACTGTAACATCACTAATGCGTAGCTTAAACATCTGCCCAACCTGATGATAGTCTTTAAATGCCTGCTCAGTTCTAAAACATGAATAGTTAATGTTTAATATAAATAAATACACATTTTCAGAGTGTATGCTTGCACACACATGCATAAAGCACACATAATTGCCTTAGCTCAGTTATTGTTACAGGACAAATGGAGTAATACAGTACCCAAACTTTATGTCAAGAATCCTAGATGCCATTTATGGAGCACAGACACATCTGTGTGGAACTTCCATTATGGGATGGTTTGCTATGATCCATCAGAGGAATTTTTAAATATTAAAAAATAGAGATTGTGAAAATATCTTTTGATGACAGTCTGGTTTTCCATTATGAGCTCATGTATTCTTAAGGGGAAATTTGGAGGAGAGCAGCTTCTCTCCCATCATTTTATCCTACTTCCCCTATGACACTGAAAGAGGATGGTGGAAACTCTATGTCCATGTTTTGCTTTCCTCTAATGCAATGGATAGACTCCTTTTTGGCAGAAATGACCTGTTTGAAAATGGTTTTCCTTTCTTTTGAAGGACAGATGATTTTTGCTTTGTGGACTGACACAGTTATTTCACCAAAATCCAGGAAAAAAAAAATGTGTAACATTAGTAAAAGGAAGATTTATATAAACTGTAAAATCAGTATGATTCCTCTATTTGGAATTTTCTTCAGCATCTGGCTAGTTCTGCATGGATGTTGATTTGGAGATTAATGCCAAAGATCAAGTTTTATTACTGTTATTATTAATGTAGTAGCAGTGAGAAGGGAACTCTGTTCTTTATATATAATTCACTAAAGAGTGATTTATGTGACCTGATCAGGAAATATGGTGTAATATTAGCATATCAATGAACTTTCCTAAAAAATTCCAGTCACAAGCTAGGACGTGGAATCACTGAACCAAGATCAATCCTTGAGAGAAATGCAAAATAGTAGAGGGGAAAAATACATCCCACTTTTATTAAAAATAAAAAAACCTAAGCTTTATATGACAGTGATTCATTTGCATTATGATACAAGTAGAGCAGCCACCCCAGATGGGGACTTCGGATATCTCTCCATAGATGGAGAGGACAATAAGATGTTTACCTCATTTGTGCTCCAAGCTGGTAGGCCATCCATGACCTCCAGAGTAGAAGTTGCACAATAGTATTACTGTGGCCTGACCTAATTAATTGGCCAATTGGCTAATGTAGCTGCTCAACTTTCAGATTAGAGCTAACTGCTGTTCAGTGTAGCGCTGAATGTGGATATAAAATACATGTAGACACAGAGCACTAGCTGGTGCTAAATAAGAGAAGCGGAAAGAAGGGGTTTTAATCTCTTAGTCCTACTCCCTTCTCCCCCAGAAAATCCACATCTGCCCAGTCAGTTTACAACTCACAATGCATTGGGTGTCTTTACATAGACTCCATTATACATTCAGCCTGTATTTAGAGACAATATTAGAAGTAAAAAAAGAATGCGAGGAAGGAGATAGTACGATCCTGCCTAAGGATTAAAAAACCCGAACCAAACAAAAAGAGGCATGACATTTCAAAAGGGTTTTAAGAACCAAATCACATTTTGTGCAGTAAATTACTCCAGAGAGTTCATGGGATTTGGGTACTTAAGTCTATCATATGCTTTTGCAAATCTTCAGTCACTCAGAAAATATGGGGCAGAGATACAAAAGAAATTGGTATCTCTGTAAGATTAATTGCAGAACTATAGAGATACCAGTCCTCTTTAACACAGGAAGCACTAAAGTTCCTCCCCCAGAGCATGCATACGAAGTTGGTTCATTGTTGTTTTAAAATGTAGTGTAACACAGTGCAGTGCAATGCTTCCTATTACACCAGTCTGCTGTTTCCATCATAAATCTGTTGTTTACATTTGATAAATCTGATATGCTACACTCAACTGTAGGATCTAGATGCATCTTTATGTGAACTTCACTCATTTCTTGAGTGTGATGTTGCAACTATTTGAAATCCACTGTCACCATTACTTAGGCCAGGATACAGTGCTGGGGGTGGGGGAAATAACATATCAAACTGAAAGTAAAGGGAAAAACCCAGTAGTAACTTACTGACTTAAATTCAAGCAGCATTTTCTTGTTTTGTCCTTCTATAAAAAGGAGGCCGGACACTTGATTTCTTTGCAATTCTAAAACTGCATATAGCATTTTTTCAGGTATTCACAATAAGTTAGTAATAGGCAAGGACAAAATCCTTGGGCAACAAATTCAGTAGCTGAGTATCTGTGCAGAGAACCTGATGACATACTTGTGATTTCTATTACATTAACAGGAATTTCAGCTGATTTAAGACACAGAATCATACAATGGTTTGGGTTGGA
>NW_009619131.1:22513-36521 GCF_000690535.1 Cariama cristata | reverse complement strand
TCAAATAGTGGGCTGGAGAAAGTTCCTTCAGGTCCAGAAAGGCTGAAGAGAAATTCTTTTGAGCTCCACTATAGCTCTGAAACTGGAGCTGAAAGCCAACTTTACATGCAGACCACAGTACTGAGTGAGGCAAGGCATGGGGTAAAGAAGAAAGCAAAACTGTCTGGATCCTAAGCCTGTAGGAATTGTGTGGCTAGGATGCGTCTACAGGTGGGGTAGGGTTATTGGTTTTTAATTTCTGCAATTTCTTGCTGAAGTAACAACAGATTTCACTTCTGAAATAATAAGATCATCTCATTTGAAGACAGACTGTTTTACCCAAGAATGAGAAAAGCACAACCAGTAGGACTCATCCTAGACAAACCAGGTTAAAAAAAGATCAGTATAGCTAAACCTGATATCAGAATGTGAAAAGATATGGTTTATTCAGGAAATGTTCAAAAAAGTCAAATGATACAGCTCAAGAGCTTTAAGGTCAGAGTTGAGCCTGCACTGATCAAAGTGGTAATTTCTTCAACTTAGTTTAATGACTCAGCCACAAGGCCATAATTTCAGTGGCTTTTCTCAGGAGTGTTTACAGCTCATAAGCAAATGTTGAAACTCTCTGCAAAGTCTGGAACATTGCATTTTACAATTAGGCCTGTACAAGGCTGGAGTTTTTCAATTTTATTAACGACCCATGGACTCAATTTTATCACAAAGTAAAAAAACCCCTAAGGTTTAGATTGAACAAAGCTGAGGTGGCTTGAAGACTGGCTGAATGGCCAGGTGCAGAGGGTGGTGATCAGTGGCAAACGGTCCAGTTGGAGGCCAGTAACTAGTGGTGTACCCCAGGGATCAGTACTAGGTCCAGTCCTTTCAAAATCTTCATTCATGATCTGGATGGTGGGGCAGAGTGTGCCTGCAGCAAGTTTGCAGATGACACAAAACTGGGAGGAGAAGCTGATACACCAGAGGGTCATGCTGCCATCCAGAGGGACCTCAACAGGCTGCAGAAATGGGCTAACAGCAACCTCGTGAAGTTCAACATGGAGAGATGCCAAGTTCTGCACCTGGGGAAGAACAACTCCATGCACAATATCTGCTGGGGGTCACCCAGCTGGAAAGAAGCTTGACAGGAAAGGACCTGGGGGTGAACACTAAGTTGAACAGGAACCAGCAACATGCTCCTGTGGCAAAGGTGGCTATCCTGGATGGTGTTAGGAGAGGTGATCCTTCGCCTCTCCTCAGCACTGGTGAGGACCCACATGGAGTCCTGTGCCCAGTTCCGCACTCCCCAGTGCGAAAGAGGCATGGACATAGAGAGAGTTCAGTGAAGAGGCACAAAGTTGATCAAGCAGCATCTCTCCTCTGAGGAAAGGCTGAGTGAGCTGCGATCGGAGCCTGGAGAAGAGGAGGCTCACAGGAGATCTCACCAATGTATGTAAGAATTCAACTGTAATTTTGTATTTGCAAATTTCAAAGCAGAGGCTACGCAGCAACTGTTCAAAACATTAAGGCTATTGAAAGGCTATTTCTATCTTGAAAATATATTTTTTCCACAGTAGAAATTTGGGCACCTAGATGGATCACTATTTAAAGTTTGTATGAAAGACACTTAGTCTTGTAGAGACTTCTAGGGTCATTATAATATTAACTACAAGGGCAATGACATAAAGGTTATCTGTCTCACTTATTTCAGAGACATCTGCGATACCTCAGAGAGCTAGGACATGAACTTGACATTGAGGCCAACACACAGGGCTGTTTACATTGCCCTGGGACTGGAGAACTGGACAGTTTTACCTGCCCTTTAAATGACTGCATGCTTGCTGTGTTCTTTCTCTCTCCAGTACAACCTCTGCCTCCCACTCTGTGCACGTGCTTGCAAAACTGTGGATGTGTAGTAGCTCCGTGTCTGAGGTGGCAGCTCTGTTGTTTTGTTTTCCCTTTTTCTAAGAGAATAACCTCAGAACAAAGCCAGGCAAAGAGAAAGGCAGTTCAGATTGGCAAAAGCAGCAGTTAGTTTGCATTAGAGTAACACTTCTTGGTATAGAATGACTCTCATCAGATAAACAAATGAAGACTAAGGACTGGAAATAAGAGGTTGTATGCTAATTAAAACAAGACTGAAGGAATTACTGCATTATTTCAAGCTAATTGCTCAAATGCTCTTTCCAAGACTTCAGGGAAAATATCCCAGAGCATATTGGTCCATTGGAATAAGTTTATTTCTGACCATGCAGAGATATAAATCTTGATACACATGCAGCAAAATTCCACTAGGTGAAACTTGGTGGAAAGAAAGCAAAGGAGAGATAACACAGTCAGATTTCAAGCCCTTATCTCTTCCTTTGACAGAGGGCCTTCATAAAGAACCCCCAATCCTCAACAGCAGATGATATTGTAAGAAGAACACACAGGTTTTGCTTAGACTGCAAATTAAGCATGCATTTGATAAGATCGGGAACAACTGAGTTGTCTGCATTTGCAGCTAAATTGGAAGTTCTACATCACAGTGTATGAATAACTATTTTTTCCAAAGTGCCTTGAGTTGTCTAGATTTAGGAAAATACTTCACTGTCCTGAGCAGCTCCTTCATTTGGAGTGTGGATTAAATTCCTGTGCATGTACTTTTTGTGAATGCTTTGGAGAATCCTAGGAAGTCCTGTAATCAAAAGCAAGCTAGGTGGTACAGCCAGGACACGGCAGCCAACAGCAGGTATCAGCCCTGTCATTCCAGTGCAGGTCATGGCAGTGTGGCTTTTGGACTGCAGCCGACTGTGTGACTGTAGTCTCACTCAGACAGGTGCATACGCTTTCTTAATAGTCACTCTTCCCTAATATTCACTCCTTTTCTTCTCCATCTATATGTTTCACAGTTTTCCTTTCATTTCCTTTGTTTAATTTATATTTAATTTTTCTGCCCCATAAACGGTATTTTGCTCAAACAATTCTAAAACAAGGGATTGGTGGGCCTATCCATGCACATTCAGGTGCTAAAAGGGCAAACCTAAATTAATCCTGAAACAACTCTGAAGATCAAAATTGTTTCATGTGTCCTGCTTTAGTCTTTGGTCTGTTTTATTCTACTATGAGTTCTCACTTATACACCATGGCTATATTTGGCAATAGAAGTAATATAAGAATGCTATAGCCAGCCTTTTATTTATTGAGTTTACTTATCTGATCTTGCCTAAAAGAAAACTAGGGCTGAGCCTGGTCTTATGTCATCATCCCTTTTACTTGTTTTCTCTTGAGATTATGTCTATGCATTTATTGGTTCAGTTTATAAACTCTGCCATTTAGACTTCCCTCAGAGATAAATTTACGGTCTGAAACTGAACCTTGCATGCTTGTACATGTGAGTAAATGTTCCCAAGTCATAGTTGAGGAGAACTTAATAGCCATGAAAGTCATGAAGTCTTCTGTTAGTGCTCTTGGCCAGTAAATAACAACATTCTGAGAAAGACAAAAAGTCAATGAGGGAGTCATATGAGGTGAAACACAAGGTGTTTTAATGGCACATCTGTTGTAAGCGTAAACTTGTAACTAATTTCATTTTTATAATATATTAAAAAAACCAATTTGCCTGATATATGACATGACATAATCAAGAAGAACAATCGGCAGACTTCAGGATAGCTAAGAATGTCACTTTACAAATTACAGAGTTCAGAAAGTGATGGAAAATTTTTGTTTAGAACTCTAAAACATCGTGCATTACATACATTACCTTGGTTTATACGTTCGTATCATGCCACAATGCTTTCATTTTTGAGCTGCTCTTCTACCCATACAACATTACATATGCCTTACAGTACATACAAAATCCTGTTTGCTGTAAAAAATCCACAAGTTAGTATATTCACCGAATATTGTTAAAAATGTAAACAAGATTGATGAATATACCAAAAGTACAGTTTGTCAGTCAAATGTTTCTAAACTACAGAGTGGAGGCCACATCATTTAGAAAAGCCTCCCAGATTACTAAACTTTCTAAATCCTGGATTGGCACATAAGATGTTTCAAGTATTTGTAGTAATCATGGCTGAAACTTTAAAAAGAACACTGGTTACTGTTGCACATACCAAACTGTAGGGATCTTGTGTGATCTTCGTAAGTCCTCCTCTATGATCATTTGAAAATATGGTAATCAATGGTTGCCTGAAACATATTAACAAAGTTCGTAACTGTTATGCTATAAAAGGTTTTTTCCAAATCTTATTATGTGCTTGTGCATGATTTTGTTTTGAGACTTCAGGGTATTATTGTAATATAAATTACATATAAATAAATAAATATAAATATAAATAATGCAAAGTTATTAATCACCATTTTTTGCAAATGCCAGAAGATCCTTGGGTGAAAACTGGCTATTTCAGAAGATACAGAAGGTTCACAATATATCGTCTGAAATTTGTGTATGTTCATCAGACTGTTCAAAAGTGTGGAGGATTAGATAATGATCTCCAATTCTATTTGACCAAAAAACAACACAGGCAGCAAAGAATGTATTTGGTGCATCTTACAGATGCGTGATACCTATCATGCTTTCATAATATACATATGATACTATATGGTTTAACTCTTTGTTTCCATCTTTTTTAGGATTTGCCATGGTACAATAAACAATCTAGACAACATTTTGACTCTAAGTTTAAACAGAAAAGAAGCGTCAAATTGTTTCCTGAGTTTATATCTTCTTTTATTTGTTCTTCAGATACTTCTTAAATTTCTAAATTTCCATCTTGTATTTAATTGTCAATGTCTTTTTCATTCTGCTCTCACCTTGGCCCCATTCTTTACTCTGAATGAACAACTCTGTCCTGATAAACTGCACAATGTTTTTTACTCTTTACTCCCTTTTTCTTTTTTATGTTTTTGTAGGCCTTTGTATTCTAGTAAACTCCAACATGGTATTTTAAAAAGTTCTCAAATTAATTGGTGGAATTGTAATTAGCTTATTAACTTCCAGTCTCTGTCTTAAAACTCATTATTAATTATATTAATGTACTGTATGGTCTAACTCTAAAACAGCTAATCTATTTTTCTCCCCCCAAGCATGCTATGCACATGGCTTTCAACAACTGCTGCAGGAATAGTGGTGCTGTGTGTCTCTCTGAACATCTTCCTCCCATATTTCTGGGAAGATCTGTTCTACTTCCTGAGGCGGAAGAGGTTAAAAGCGATGGTAAAGAAACGGGCAAGCAATGGAATTCTCTCCGTAATTGACCTTTTCATGCAGAGAGTGGGAAAGATTCCCCACAAGCCATTCCTCATCTATGAAGGGAAGATGCACACCTACCAGGATGTGGACAGGAGGAGTAACAGGGTAGCACAGGTCTTCCTGCACTACGGGAATCTGAAAAAAGGTGACACTGTGGCCCTGCTGATGGGTAATGGACCCGACTTCATCCATGTCTGGTTTGGGCTGGCCAAGCTGGGCTGCGTGGTGGCTTTTCTCAACTTCAATGTCCACTCTAGATCTCTCCTGCACTGCATTAATACATGTGCAGCAAAAGCACTGGTAATAGGAGAAGGTAAGTTCTCTATTGTGTTTGACTTACTACTGACTTTCTACTGCTTTATGCTTTTTATCAAAAATAGAAAATCAGAGACGTTCAAAGCTGCAAGCACTTCACATATACAGATACACATATGCTGGCTAGCTGGCTAAAGAAGAGGAGAAAGAGACAGTCTTGTTTAAATCTCAAGTGTATAAGCCCCAAAACCACATGGAATTAAATAGTATAATAGGAGGCTTAAGTCTGAAACTCTCAAAGTACTGGACAATGTAACAGCAGAAACAAATCACGCATCAGCAAGCGAACCACCTGGAGAGAAACTTTAGCATCATCTCATTTCCATTTCTATTTATTGGCATATAAAGATACAACTCCACTGACTACAGGAAGACTCAGATTCCCTTTGTTAGTGGTGATTTCCTTCAGCTCAAAATTTTCACATAGAAATTTATGGTTAGTTTAGGACTACTTTAAAGTTGTGGTCCCAAGGTAGCATTGCTTGAAGCAAAGAGTACAGCATGCTGAGCTGTAATTCTGGCCCTCTTACTGGCATATTATGTACTACTGGGCAATTTACTTAACCTTTCTACTCCTCTTTTCCCATCTTTAAATACAGGTTGGCAATACTTCCATCATTCCGTATGAACCCAGGAGGGTTCATGAGTTGGTATGCGTACCAAGCTTTAAAACAAATGTTATAATACACCGATTAAATCAAATCCTGTATATTAGCATCACCAAGTAAGATCAGGGAGTTTTTTCCTACTACAATTAAATCCACGTAAGAAGTATAGGGAAATTAAAGATCATGATTTTTTTTTTCACTGTCCAATAGGTGGATTACTCCTGCTACAGCCTGTCGTAGGTTCACTGTATGCAGTGGTAGGGTATGTAATTCCAACGCAGGCAATCAAGTCTGCAGTTGTAATTATTTTAATAATAAGCATATAATTTTTTTAACTTGGCAGATTGTTTGGGATCAATCGAGAAAGAATTTATTTTTCATCTCTTGGAAAACAATGTTGCTGTCTGGCTGATGAGCACCAGTTCTCCTTTCCAGCATGTTCACACTATACCAGACAAACTAGACAAGGTGCCGGATCACCCTGTTCCATTTCACCTTAGAGTTGTCACTAACACAAGAAACACAGCTATGTATATCTTCACATCGGGAAGTACAGGTGAGGACATGTACTAATAAAGTACAACTGCAGATCTCTGAAAATTAAGGTGGTATAAATTTAGCAACAAGACAGGCACACAAAAGACAGAACTTAATTTTTTAAGTCAAGATAGGGAGAAATTAATTTAGTTACAAGCATTGTACACTTTAAATCATTTCTGTCTTGGCATAACAAGGGCATAATTCCAGTTAGTGAACTTTCACACAGATATTCCACGGCTGAACTTTCTTAAATATAGGGCCAAGAAAGTCAGTCTCTTACAGCTGCTCAGATTCCATAACGACAGAATTTCACAGATCTATACTAAAAAGAAATATGGCCAGCACAAGTGCTTGGGCCCTGGAAGAAAACTTTTCCTCTGAGACTGGCCTGAATAATGAAGTTTCACCTTACTTCACTGGGAAGGAAAGGGGAATCCTTCCTCTAGTCAAGCAAAAAAACTGTGTAAAAGTTCTTCCTATTGCAAATAGCAGCCGAGTGGCACAGTGGCTCTTTAGAAGCTTTTCCATTCTCACTTTGTGGTGAGAGAACACTGTGTGCACAGTCCATCTGCACGCATCTGTGAAGGGTATAAATTTCCCCCCCCCAAGAAGAAGCAGACAAAACGATTAAATAGCCTTATAGGCAAAAAGACTGAAGAAGCTGAGAGACTAAGGAGATATAGTCATGAGGTGAAGACCGAAGGACAAGACAGGCAAAGACTCAGAAGAAAAGACAATTCTCCCTGCACATTCCAAATATAATCCTGTTTGCAGCAAAATTATTAATGCAAGCAGCACATTTATAATTATTTGTTCTTCTCCTTTTGACAGGTTTCCCAAAAGCTGCTATAATCACTCATCTAAGAGCTCTATCTGCCTGCTTAGCATTTACTCAGTGTGGTGCAGTTTCTCAGGATATCATGTACCTCACTCTTCCCTTGTACCATATCAGTGCTTCTCTTCTTGGCATCACTGGTTGCATTGAATTAGGTAATATCTACCTTCTAGAGAAGTTTTGTTAACTTGAGAATGCTGTAACATTTTATTATTTGGTGGGTAAGTCCGGTCAATAACTCAAATATTATGTCTACCAATCGACTTTTGTAATTTTCTCATTTTTATCACCTTCTCCAGTCTGCAAACAATATCTAAGATATATGCACAGTTTTTGAAGCTTAGAACAGACACCTGTTGTTGCATAGATCCAATGTAACATGACTTCAGGTCTGCATTGTTAAAGCTACTGCATATGTTTTGTAGGTTTAACCTGAAATCATATTTGTGTCTTACACCAAAAGCCTACAAGGGCATTCACATAGGCACCCGAGAAGTCAGGCTTGATTTTTACTGTCAGAAGGTACAAATGCATTGCGGAAGCTTTAACTAACCTTCAGAATAAGGTCAACTAAATTTGTTTCAGAGCTTTTTGAGTCACATATTTGATAACACCTACAGAATTAGATTCATGATACTAAAGTGAAGGAAAGGAAGAACGACGGAGCCTCCCTTTTTGATTCTGATAATGGGGAGATATTTATATACAGCTAGCAATCAGATACTTTTGCAGATATGTCCTCCTTTCCTATCCTTAGAGTCTTGCCCAGATGCTGGTTTTTGGTATCATAAGTACGTATCTGGACTATTTTAAAAGCCATTTCAGTGCTTTGCTTCTTCAGGAACAGCATGGGCAGGCATGCTGTAAACTATGCCCATGGGCTACAGCAACTGATAACAAGATTGCTGCTGCCTAACAGAAACAAAAAAGGGATGGGAAAAGTAGTGTATAAAAAGGTTTGAAGCTACGATTTGTCTTGGAATGGAAAAACTACGGTAATAGATTTCTTAGGTGGGCCATTCAGATGAGGACTTTAGAGGGCCTGGGATTCGAATGACAAGGCTTTGAGGCAAGGTTGAAGAGCTCTGAGAGGGCTTCAGGTCTTGCACGAGATGGTACCTGGGTCAGAGAGAAATGGGCAATCTAGGAGCAAGTGGACTAGAACGGATTCAGAAGTTAGAAGGCACTGGGAAGCTTTATGTGGGACAAACAGGACTTGGGCAAGGATAGAAATACAGATATTTGTAAATTCTTGGCTGACAATACTTAGACAAAACTGTGAAAAAGGGACAGGGTGACAGACATGAGAGGTCTAGGATGAGGTGGCTTTTGGAATGGAAAGCTCTGAAGGAACTTCAGGGCCACAGAAACAAAAAATTATGAGTTGACAAGAAACAGAAAAAGAGGAGTGAGACAGAAACAATAGAGACTCTGAGCCTGTTTCCCTTCCACCTCTTCTCACACAAACAGAGAAGCAGCAAGCTACCTTCTCCTCCATCCCAAGGTCTCTTTTTTCAGAGTTACACCAGTCACCATCTTGACAGAAATAAAATGGTTAGGCTTTGACCTATTCCTAACAACTGCAGACGACTAAAAGGTTTGCTTCTACTGCTTCTGGTACTGTAAGTTTTTAGTTACTACTCAGAAAAAGAAGCAAGGCTCCATTCTGCTGGTTACATTTAAGAGAAAGATTTTTCTGGAAATAGTTTACAATTTATTCAAATAGCTGAATTTATCATTAGTTGAATTAAGAGAATGACAACTTTTTTTTAACAACAGTAGTAGAAGACAAGATAGATTTTAAAGGGTATTTTGAATTTTCTTGCCTGTTTTCACCACCCAGGAGCAACTTGCATTTTGAAGAAGAAATTTTCTGCAAGCCAGTTTTGGAATGACTGTAGGAAATACAATGTTACAGTGTTCTTGTACATTGGTGAACTCTGTCGCTACCTCTGTAACCAGCCCAGTGTAAGTTCTCCTTTGCAAATGCAGCTTTAAAATACAACAAATCTATACTTCAAAAGTCATACAGATTTAACCATTTCTCAATGGTATAGTATCTTTAGTGCATGATAGGTTTTTTCCAGTGTATACAAAATTTGGATCTTGTGTTCCTTGTAGCTCTACGATAACAATCAAGTTTATACCAGCAAATGTAGTGGTTACGCAGAAAGGAGCCTGGCAGGATGGGACAGCTATGCCCAGAAGCCAACATAAACTCCTCTGTAAAGCCAACCTTGTCAGCTTTTCATTTGAGTGATAGGCAAGTGGCAGGTCAGTAAGGAAAAGGTATAAGCAGTAAAAGCTTTATTGGACTCAATGACCAAACGAGAGCATGAACCAGATTAAATGTGTAACCACCTGCACTGCCCTGTTCCAAAGTAATTACTTATTAAGAGAAGGCTACTCTGTATTTAATGGCTGATAGTTAATTTTTGTATGGCTTTGAAACTGCTGAATGAGTTTTTGCTTGTTTAATTTTTTTCCGAAAAGGTGTTCCAAAGGAACATTTTGTTCCATGGCTGTGTATATGATGATAAACTTATTTGCATAAAGACATAGTACTAATAGTGTGGTGCAAAATCTTGGTTGCCCGTGGGATAACAGTCCCAAAGAACATGCAAGCTAAACCGTGAACAGATTTGGGACAAAAGTCAGATGTCACCAAACAGAGCAGCAGCAGCAGAAAGTCAAGTCTGAAAATATTTATTATATTCCAACACTTGTTTCTCAATAATAGTGGAAAAGATTAGTTAATTTTCTTCATTTTATACTCGAGAGTCAGGAAGTTGCTGAAGGGAGGTGACAAGTACACCTACCTACCACAGGAAACATCATGTACAAGCACAAGGTTCAAATGATCTCCAGCTTCACGGGTCAGAGATTGGCTCAAGAACGAGCAACAGGGGAATATCAGAGAGAATCCACCAGCTGGTTTGAAGAGAGACTTATTATTGTATGGTCCAGATGTAGGAGAGGGGTCAAAGACAAAAAGGTATTAAAGGGAACAAGCCAGGAAAGCTGTCGGCCAGAACTCAAGTCTGTACAAACATTATGTCAGTAGTCCATGGATCAAAAAAGCAAACAAATGATTAGCTAGGCCAAACTAGTTGTGTAAAGGTCTCTCCTGCAGGAAAAGGCAGGAAGAACTTTCTTTACTTGGCTCAATAGCAAGAATTTAGCAGAGAAGATACTGATATTTAACTGACAACTGGTAAGAAGACAGAAAAACAGAAAGATGGCTTAGCTGAGCTGAGGAAGCTGAGGATACCAAGAGAAGTGCATCAGGGTAGACACAGAGTCTTGTCTAGATTGGGAATCTTACCAAAGTATAGTACATACAACCTCTAGTGTATCACACAGGTTCTTCCACAGTGAAAGAAACCTGTGCAGGCTAATAGGCCAGCCAGCTACATTTCACCTAGTCTCCCTGGGCTGTGGCATGCCAGAGCACAGCAGTCCTGGTGTTGCCCAGGACTGGGGCTACCTAGATGAGGGACCTGTTTGAGTGTGCTCTAGGTCATATCCAGGATGTCTGTCCTCACCTCCTTTTGCAGAGCATGCCCAGGTCTCACACTCAAATTGAGAAAGAACATGGATTTGGGAACCAGGAGGCACTCCTGCATTTCCTGATGTAGACTGAGGCTCTAGACACTACTCTCTGACTAAATATGTTTACAGGAAGTTACCCAGCATCCATGTACCTATCGGAATTAAATTTTAAACATGGTACCCCATAGAAGGTAACAAACAAAACACAATGTATGTCAAGGAATGTTTTTACAGAGAAATATACAACTTTTACAATGAAGATATCTAAAATTCAAGGTAATGCAGGGAAGTCGTGCAGATTGTTATACCAGGGATGAAACAAGGTAAGCGTAACAGTTTCTCCTATGCTTATAATCTCTGAAGCTCCTGTGATATACTCCAAATCCTAAAGTCTCACCAGTTATTTAAAAAAAAAAAAAAAAAAGCCATTATTTCATCCTGAAGACCAAGCGCTGAACAAAGGACAATATTAGGCATGAAGTAACTCTTCCAGTCAGCCTGCCAACTGGTTCATAACTCTGAACTCTTCATGAACTCTTGCAGTTCATGCCAACTGATCACATATATGTGATCAAATCATGCTATTCCTTCAGGTTCACCGTTAAAACTGCAAAAGAAAACAGAGCTCATTAAGCAGAAGCAGGGAAGTTTCCACACCTGTTTTTAACAAGTGGAGTTTAGTCTGCATTACAGCTGACCCTATTGTGGCAAATAATTTATCTGCTATAAAATGCAGTTCTGGAACAAATGAAATTATCCATTAATCCAGAGTTCACAAAACAATTCTATGTGAATATTTTTAAAGGTGAAAAAGTTGAAATACTGATTCTGCTAAAATATTTCAGTGTATTTCTTAGGCAACCTTCCATTTTGAAATCACCTTAATATTATTTAGAAATTAAATATATTTCTAAAATTTTAAAAGTTTAAAATAACACTGAAATAGAAACAAAGTGCATTTATTTGTTTTGAAGAAACAGCTCCTGTGGACCTGAAATAACTTCATTTTCTGCTGTCCTTCAGCCATGGCAGTAACTTAATCCCTCAATCCCAACTACATCTCTAAAAAAAGTGGGGGCTTTTCCACTGGCAGAGTCTTGACTACAGTCCTATATATAGAGTCCTGAGTAGTCTGGCCCAATGCAGAAAACATTTATGTAAGTAAGCATTTGAGTAGTTTGTCACAATAATGACATAATTGACATGTAACAATGATATGTTAACAACTACATTTTGACCGCAGAGTTAATTACCGTCTTTTCTGAATTTCAGTTTAAGATTAAAAACTGCACCTAATCATATGAGATATGGTAAGGAGCTTTAAGTCATTCTGCTACTTTTTCAGGTTCCTTAGGCAACATGGTAGATGTGTAAAATTCACTACCAAATATCATTACACGTAGAACTGACCATACATAGTGTGTCATGAATGTTTTCTAAGACATGATTTTCTTTACACAGAAACATTCCTTTCTTTGGTTCAGAAGGGAATTTCCATTCTATGGGAAATGGCACTTAGTTAAAACCTATTTATTCACATTTTCAAGACAAAAAATTATTTTAAACTTTCTAATACACATCTCAGTTATAGAATTTATAAGTGAAAATATAAAGAACTATGGAAATAGTTTTCACTTTACAAAAATCCTTCAACTTCGGACCAACAAGAATTCTGATGATTTTCTGTTTGATTTTTACAAAACAAATACCCTTCTGTGAAGTATTTTAGTCAAACTGGCAGTTTCTAAAGGAAAATTGTTCTACTATAAAATTTTAGATCAACTCTAGGTATTTAGACCCACTTTTCTCAGCTGCAGAATGTTTCCTTTTGGCTGTTCACAGAAAGAAGAGGACAGAGTTCACAAGGTGCGCATTGGTCTAGGAAATGGTATCAGACCTGCTGTCTGGAAAGAATTTCTGATGAGGTTTGGACCAATTAAAATATTTGAATTCTATGGATCTACAGAAGGAAATCTTAGTTTCTTGAACTATACTAATAAAATAGGAGCTGTGGGCCGTGCTGGCATCTTCTCAAAGGTAAATGTAACTAAACCAACCAACCAACTAGTTTACTAGCCAACCAAAAACAAGCAGATGAAAGGCAGAAATTATGAAGATTAGGAAAGTGTACAAGGAAGAATCTCCTTACTATAGTCCAGATGTAGCAAAATTTGGTTCACAGAAACAGAAACATCATTCTTAGCCCCTTGACTCTATTCTCTGTAGATATATTGTGAGGCTAGAATAAATGTACAGAACAAGTTCACAGAAGCTGAAACTACTGCTTCGTGTATCCAACTTTTTCCCCAGAATATAAACACCACCGCCCCCCCCCGACTCTATAGAAGTGCCTATCCACAGGACTGACTAATGATAGTTTTTGTTGAAATTTACTTATCATCCTGAAAACTCACACATATTAAGTGATGAGGCAGAAATCAGTTTTGATTTGACTTTTGGTATGAATCAGGAGATTTACATTCCAGAGCAAACTTACACAAATTTACTCTTTGACCGTATCTTCACTCATTAAAACCAGCATCACACTTTCTTCTCTGAAACAAGATAAGCAAAACAGAACAAATCAAAATTCTCAGCAAATAAAGGAGAAAAATATAACTCTCAAGATATCTGAACTATAAACTTTATATATCTCACTACTGTTGAAACTCTCATTGCAGATATATATCTTCCACCCTTAAAAAATGCCTTGACAGTCTCAAATGCTTTTCCTATTTGTACAGACTCTTCGTGAATCATGAACATTATACTACAACAATATAATGTTCAAATGATACTAAAGATTCAGATCAGTTAACATCAAAACCAGATTAATGACTTCCAAATGATTTCTGCTTTTAATCTGACATGCTGAAAATGCCTTCCCATGGCCGTAACAACAACTTTGCAATCCTTTTGATCCTTTAGCAATCTTAACTATGGGGACAG
>NW_009619131.1:0-22482 GCF_000690535.1 Cariama cristata | reverse complement strand
AGGAATGCCTAAATCAAACTAGTGAGCTACAAGTTTCCACTTGGATCTGGCTGGAGTAATTTTTTAGATATTTGTAAATTAAATTGAGACTTTTTGTCAGAGAATCTTCTTGCTTTGCATTCCAGTAATGCTAAGCCTCTACTTAAAAATGGATGGTAGTTTTAAAGCAAAATTGCCAGTTTGATCAAAAGCGCTGTTTCACTTTACTTTATATAAATGAGTTGAATATGACCATACTCTAAAACAATAGATTTCTTTTTACCATTAAGAGAGATGAACGCTTCATCTGTATATGTATACTTAGTGTTGCTTACCATGATATGAACACTTTCTGACATTTGCTTCTCAGAATACTGTCAGGGTATTTCAGGATGTTTCAAATCTTCCAAAGTCAACAGGGTACTATCCTCAATTCAAAGCAATTTTTATCAGAACAACTGGAAAATGAGTAACACAGTGAGGTTTTTAAGTATACATATGCACTTTTTTTTTATTTAGTTTCTACATTCTTTTGAGTTGTTGAAATATGATGTCTGGAAACAAGAACTTATGAAGGATGAAAATGGAAGGTGTAAAAAAGTACCCATAGGTAAGGAAAAATATTAGTTCTCTATTAACTAAGAGATAGCTCAATTTAGATGGTGATATTTTGGGGCAGCGATTAACTTTCTGTTCTGTGAGCAACAGGTTCTTGACATACACTTACAATTTGAAAATGACACAGGAAAAATATATTATCAATAGATCCAAATAGGGATCTCTTGCTAATATACCCAATAACATATAGAAATATTTATAATATACCCAAATATCCAAAAATACAATAATATAAGAACATGATCAATATTCTGGGCTCAGAATGTTTTTATATTCACCTGCAAAAACTTGTTCATATTCCTGAACAAATCAGATGTCTTAGTGTGGTTATTTTTTCCAAATAAAATGGGCACAGTAATTCCTAGATACGCTGTGTTCTCAGACCAGATGTTTACAGATGCTTTCTAATTTCCAAATTTAAAGTTCTGAGGAAGAACAGTATCGCTTCAAAATGTGGATAATATTTTTTCATATTTTTACATTTAGTGACCAAAAGATATTTAACTATTTAGTACCTAGAATTGCACAGAATCTCCAAACTCCTGCTTAGAATGCAGTACTCCTACTCAAAGAGCTGAAGCTCTCAGGCTGAAAACAAGATAGTCTGACGTTGAGAATATCTTTGAGAAAAATCCTGAAAACTTGACTCTCACAAAAGACATAGCACTGCATTTTACTAAAGTCACATTAAATATCTGTGTGTCTGTGTACACACGCATCAACCCATGTGTGTCAAAGTTAATAGTTCTGAGAAAAAGGTCTTTAACATCACTAGTTTTAGTATGTAGATTTAACTATCATTGAGATAAAATTCCAGAAGGCAAAAAAGAGGCTGGTGCAGCTGACATAAATTATAGTATTTGTTATGCTAAAGTCAGATCTCAGTGACACATAGCAGTATTGGTCATCAAAGCAGCAATTATTACTAGTAATTTCTCATAATATATTATATTCTGGTAGTAGTACTGGAAACCAAAGTACCAATTATTAATTATTTCTGATAATACATTATTTGCTGATAGTATCTAAATCAAGCAAAAGAATGATTACTTTTTTTCTTGAAAAGAATTTGCTTCCTCACTACAGTTACATTATAAACTGGACAAAAAAATCTTGGTTTCTCATTGAAATTGACAAAATGCCCAGTTTCATGACAGAACCGGAACAATTTTGCAGGTTGTTACACATATTTTTCAGATAACTCTGAAGTCGTCACTCAATGTAATGTGAGACAGTAATGACAGGAAATTCCCAAATTGGAGTAGAGAATCATCCTGCAAAATTGACTGGGGCTTAGGACAACTCTTTTTTTAAACTCAACATTTTTCATTTGGTTTTTCTTTCGTTATAAAGCATGCATCCTACTTGCAGCGATGCCAGCTGTTCTTCTGAATGGTAATACGAGCTTTCATTCCACCTTCCACATTTAGAGTTCAAAACAAAGACGATTTAACCTAAGAGGCAGATATACAGCTATGAAGAAAACCACTTGTTTGAAAACATCTCCATACATCTGTTGAAGGAAAACCAAGAAAAATCTTTAGAAGATGGAAATGTCTTTTAACCTCAGGAACAGACTGAGAAATAAGCCAGTACCTATCACAGATACAGAATATTAAAAAGGCATTTTAAAAGGGTATTCTGAGCCAATTCCAGTGAAGTCAATGGAATTGTTGCCCTTGATATAAATGGGCCTTATACAGTCCGCAACAACAGACCCCAGGGACTCCTTGATGTTTGGAGGCCCAGGCATATTATGGCTTACAACGTGCATTTGTACATCAGCACAGCACTGAGAGCAGTAGCAATCCTGTCCTCCAGAAAAACGTAAAGACAAGAGGTTAGGTGCTATGTTTTGCCCCCATGTGTACTGAAATGACAGAATATTCATCCTTTCATTGGGCAAATAATTTTTCAGGGTAAGTGATGTACCCTGTATTCCAAAAAGCTCTTCCCTAAGGTCTAGCTTACAGAAGAGAAGGAAGCAAAATTGTTCCCTCTTCCACTCACCTATTTGTGCTGTTCAGGAAATAGTTACAGAAACGTAGCAATAAGATCAGTAGAAGAGATGTGGCTTTCCAAAAGATTTTTAATATGATAATGTATGTTCTAAATAGTTCACTGTAAATACGTTTTTTTACAACCCCTTTTCATGGCCTGCAGGTAAACCTGGTCTTCTAGTTGTCCAAGTTACTCAGGATGCCCCATTCTCTGGATATGCTGGAAATGAAGAAGCCTCAGAGAAGAAACTCCTGCGTAATGTGTTTGTGAAAGGAGATGTGTATTTTAACACAGGAGACCTCCTAGTGAGAGATAAGGATGGCTTCCTCTACTTCACTGACCGGGTGGGAGACACGTTCAGGTATAGTACAGACAGTTAATCCAGTGAGCTTGGAAGAAATCATACATATGCAGACTTGAACCTGATGAATATCAATTTTGTTTTAACAGAAACATTAAGGATCACGGTCAAAGCCCATGAAAGTTCACACCAACACAGCAGAATTTTTCAAATTTGACTCATGGCATTTCTATTTCTTTTAAGTTTGGGGTCTCAAATGAGACGGTACTAAATCAGAAAAGGATTTATCTGCCTACGCTCTTCAGTTAAGAATAACAGTAGTCCGCATTAAAAGTAGTACTCCATGACATACAATCAAGTATAGAATGAAAATTTATTAGCCAGTATCTATGTTAATTTAAAAAATATTTTCAACAGGTGGAAAGGAGAAAACGTTGCCACTGTAGAAGTCGCGGAGATCATTGGCATGATGGATTTTGTCCAAGAAGTTAATGTTTATGGTGTAAGCATAAAAAGTAAGACATTCCCTACAGTTTGAGAATATAAACTCAAAATAGTAAATCGCTACTCTGTCCTTTCTGTTCTTGCAACAGAATGCATACTTGTATGTAAGGAAATAAATGGTGTCAACCTGACCATTCAGGTTTTCCTACAGTGCTTTGCAATTTCAGTTTCAATAAAATGCTGTATTTAATAAATACAACATGCTGAAATTTTGTAACGAATGGCAGAAACATCAAGGTGAATTAAAATTCATTACGCAGATGCAAGAAGTACAAAGTTATAAACTACAGAAGACATCCCTTAGGCTACAGGCTTTCATCCGAAAAATGGTACAATGGGGCATACTAAAAGATGACATGTCTGAAAACACCTGTCACTATCTTGTAAATACAGTCCTAGAAGATATGTATTTTGTCACAATTGGAATGTTCCCAAACACATATGGTGCTTCATAAAAATATACAATATCATGCTGAAAAACTGTAGGTAACTAAATTACAAGATGACACCACGCTGAAAAACTGTAGGCAACTAAATTACATGACAAGGTGGAAAATCACTCAGAAGATGCACCCACTGAATGAACAGGTTGAGGAAGGCAAACTTTCTTGTGGTGCTGAATAGCTGTTTTGTTTCCTTTGGGCAAAGGCTAATAAAGTCTAGTATTAAAAGAAAGTAGTTACACGAAGAAGCAGCTGTCATGAAGCAAGCTACTACTGAGCACTGAGAGATGGGAGACACAATGGATTCAAAGAGGATATATGAAAATAAAAATAACAAAAGGCAATAATCTGAATGGTTGATCAGCAGGTGGCTGTTAAATGTCAATGTGTTCATTTGTGAGAGATGACATCCTCAAGTGCACGCAAACAAAACTGTAACCTAACTTGGAAAGCGTATCTCATTTTCATTAGTTGGAGCTGACAAGAACTCCTCAACAGGCTGTTGCTATCTTAAACAGTGAATATCACATCAAAACAAAACCTCAAGAGCTTAAGAATCACATTCACTCTTGGTTGTATCATTAATAAAATCTAGATAGCACAGTCTTTCATATTTCTGAATCAACTTGAGTCTTAAATATTGTCAAAACAAACTTTATAGTTTATTACCAATTAAACTACTGCAAGTTAATTTTCATGAAAAGGGAACACCCATATTTCATCTTTCCAGTGCCTTGCCCACACATCAAAGTTGCTGTTCCATTCTGGAAAGATTTAACCATGGCAGCCCATTTCTTCTAATTTAGATGTTTCCTCTGTTTGAAACTTTTACTTGGTTTTGAATAAAGGTAATTCAGGAACTATGTTTGTTATAACTTCTTTAAAAGGGTTTTGTTTCTGTTTTCATGTCAAATAGAATTTGTTGCTTGTAATTTACTAAGAGGCACTTCCCTATTTGTCACTAATCTGTCTGTGGCATAGAGCAGAAAGCACTTCTTATACTATGCACAATAGCTGCTAGACTTTATATAGACCACAGTCTCATACATTTTTATGTCCATCTTTTGCACTAGCCTTTGTGGAAGTGCATTCAGCTTTCTATTGAACTAATGGTCACTCAGATTTCATTAGGCCACTACATTACCAACGTTAAGACTGAGTAAGGTAGGAAGAAAACCTAGCAGATGGCCATGCAGAATTCCTAATAAAAACATATCGGTGACATTTTCTTAATTGAATAAAAACACTGAAAGTAACTTTAAGTCTTCCAGTATAAACTATCATGTATCTTATACTCAATGATGTCTGAAAGGATAGGGCAGATATTTCACAATATGAAAATATTTGCTCTGACCAATACTAAACCCCTTCAAATGTCACAGAGGACTCACATACACTCTCACTCGTCATAACATCTCTCAATTTTTTTTAGACTATGAAGGAAGAATAGGGATGGCAGCTGTTGTTCTTAAACCTGACCGACCTTTTAATGGAGAGAGACTTTATAAGCATGTTGTGGACTTCCTTCCAAGTTATGCCCAGCCACGTTTTGTGAGAATCATGGTAAGACCATCAGTTGCCTCCTACTTGTATTTATCTTCTGACTTGAAAACTGGTCTCTGCAATCATGGAATGCAGGAATTAATTTACAAACAGTTTCAAGAACTGAAACACAAAAGGTAATGCAGCCTGAATTATTGTTGCTATTATTATTATGAAGATAAGCAAGTATTTCACAGAATCATAGAATCATTTGGGCTGGAAGTGACCTTTAGCGGTCATCTAGTCCACCCCGCCTGTGGTGAGCAGGGACATCTCCAGCTAGATAAGGTTGCTCAGAGCCCCATCCAGCCTGACCTTGAATGCCTCCAGGGATGGGCTTCCACCACCTCTCTGGGCAACCTGTATTTGACGAATTAAACTTTTATTTTGCTTTAAGGAGCCATTCATACCTAAAAATCCTAGATGTGGTTAATAACTTGGCAAAGTTGGATTTTGTTTCAAAGCTCTTCATCTTTAACTAGTGTGTTCTTCTAGTCAATGGAAGACTAGGCAGATGCACATGGGTAATATTACACGTAACAGTGTCCTCTTATAAAAGGGTTACATGATCCATTAAAAAACTTCTCCAAATATAGGTGTTCTTGAAGCAATCATTATTTAATGTTACTGACAAAATATCAAAGAAATATCTAGTTCTTTACAACTAATAGTCAGATAAATACTTTACAGTGAAGATCTCATAGTCTTGAGAACTGAAACGTACCTGCATGCTTTAGAGTATAAAAGCAGAACTGGGATACAATTCTTTTTAAACGTGCACCTTAGAAGTCCAAGGATTATACCCACTGTGTACTCCCCACATGATGACCTTCTGTAACAGGACATGAGAGCATGAATTGCAAAGAGCAGGAAAGGATCCCACATTACATCTACTGAAGGTTTGTAGCAGAGTTTTCTGCTGTTAGGGGACGCTGAGAGGCATTTGGTAGTTTTGCCTCTTTCTAAATATCAACAAATCATCTGAAAAGAACTAATTCGATTGAGAACAAGATGGGAACATAACACAGTCAGTGAGACTGGAGAGGAAGAGGAGAAACAGAATGTACACATTTACAGAGAAGTGTAAATTTCTGAGAGTTTAAAGAACTGAGGAAACCTATTTTTTCCCTAATAGGTTACTGTACTAAGTAAATGTCTCTTCAAATGCACTTAGCATAGGTTTTACTGTCTATGGTGCCTCAGGACAGCAGTGCTGTCTCCTGGGAAAATCCTTTGGAACAGACTTGTCTTTATGGTTCCATTAGATGGAGAAAATCTATATGGAGCTCTAGGGTCTATATATGTGCAACTGATTAAAGTTGTTTGCATTTTTATGTTCTCTGACTAAAGCTTTTTTTTAGCTAATCGAAGGGAGCTTACTACCAAAGATACTATCAGTACTAATTAATGAATATTTACACATGTGTAAGTTGTTATTAAAGAAGATAAAACCAATGTTATAAGAAAATCAAAATTTAAAAAACCATGTTGTTACTTTAAAAAACATCTTAGGGGAGGATAATAGGATGAATGCTGAACTCACAGTTTTCTAAGTGGACAGAAAGTGAAGTCCCTTCTGAAAAAAAAGCTATGTCTTGAGAAGTTCATCCTAATCAAGAGTGACAAACAAAAATATTAAATTCTCATGCAAAATTTGTTTTAAGATAAAATCAATCTTGGAAACTCTTCATCAGTTCATATGTAGGCTCTTTATAATAAGACATGCAATGATGGCTGACTGCTTTTGTGAAACCCAGGCAGACTCAGAGTTCTTCTTCTCAACCTCTCTGACTTGACTCCAGAAGTGTGGAGGCCCAGGGACAATGATGCAAAGAACCAGGGTACTCTGAGGCTCTGAGATAGAAGTTTTTTCACTTGACTTTTTCTAAATTCATTTCTTGTTTGCAGAAAGTCATTAGGAAGAGGTTTCTAAGAGCATCCAGGGAGTGATTTCAGTTTTGCATTATTTGTGCTCTGTTTGTTTGGTTTGGTTTGGTTTTGGCTTGGTTTTGGTTTTTTGTATCAAAACTCATATTTTCAAGCAGAAAAATCTGATTTCATTAAAATAACACCAGGGGATAATTTAAACAGAAAATCTCAGCAACCTGTATTCATAATACACATTTAAATGTTTAATACCTGTCTTTATTAAACTTTTAATCTTATCAACTTTTTAAATAATTACCGAGACAAATTCACTCTAGATATTCAATTTGGAATAATCCTGCTTGGTAATGATTGAACGTTATTACCATCTGTCAGCTATTTAGTGTCTGTGTGAAATGACTTGGTGGGCTAAGCATGGTTCCTATCATAAGTGCTGACAAAACAGAGAAAGAACTGGCAAACTTATTAGCAATCTCAGCTCAGAAGCCAAAGACTAAACGGGAGTTGTGGAAATGGAGTAGCAGCATGAAGAGGAAATTAGGCACGTTACAGATCAAGACAGAAAAACAAGTAAGAGCTGAAAAGTGGCCTGTTTCAGCATGAGAACTAAAAGAAAATGTTCGCTACATTGAAAACACTGTACAAGTCGTAACAATGCTTGAGAACTGTGTGTTTTAAACTTTGCCCTTTAATGTGAGCCACATTTTAAATGAGATTATTTTATATACCACTTCTGCTCTCACACATTGACTACTGTGTGCAGACCAACTTGTTCATGAACTGACATCTGAATAACTGCTGTACAGCAACTGCTTACATAGAAAAGTAACACAGGAAGGTACTTAATATATTTGTATTTAATGTCTTAAATTAAGTTTAGCAGTTGGAAATCAGAGGAAAGCCAGTACCATAAAATCAGTCAGCTCTCTGCAAAGCATCATCAAGTGTTCCACAAACTACAGATTTTGTGATCAGCTGCACTAATGAAAGTAACGAAAATGCTTATTTTGAAACAGAAACTTGCAAGCTTGCATGTGGCTTTGACAGAGAAATACGTAAGAAATAAAAGCTGCATTTAGATTTAAATTTCACTGCACCTGTGAATCAGATCATTCTAACTGAAGACATTCTAGAGTAAAACTCTATGATCAATTTTATTCAGTATATTGCATCATATTTTCACTGATATAGGCTGAAATGGAATATTGCACTTTACTTGAATTTTCTTTTTTAGGATGTTATGCAAATCACTGCAACTTTCAAGCATCAGAAAATGCATCTGGTGAAGGAAGGATTTAATCCAGAAATTATATCTGAACCTCTGTATTTCATGCATGAACCTGCACATTCCTATATTCCTTTGACAAGAGAGATATACAAGAACGTGGTTTCGGGTGAAATACGTTTATAAACCATACCGATAAAACTATTTTACAATACAGAAAGTAAATTTCAAATATAGTCTTGCAATTATTTCAACAAAAGCCACTACGCAATATTGGTTCTAAAAACATAAGATAATCAAATTAGTCTTACTGTCATAGAATCTCTCTTCATAAGACAGAGCCACAATAGTCACGGGCATGATGTCAGCTGTACTGTATCTGCTCAGATTACTTCCAGGGCTCACACGTGCAAATTTTTATTTTACCTTTCTCACCGATGCAAATTATTTTTGTGTAAGCCACAAGTATCTTAACTTAGTTGAATATTTTACTCCTTTAGATCACAATGCTGATTCTGTTTTTAGAATGCATAAATTATTAGATTAATAGTGTCATAAGCATTATTAAAATACAAAATGGGTAGTCAGAAAGATAAGCAAAATACTGCACAAGCACTGCATGTAGACTTCCATTCAATGTTTGTTAATTTTGTTATGTAATATTTAATTGCAATATTTTATGTGATGCTCAATTTCAGATTTGTATGGAAAATAAATGTCCAGTGTCAAAATACAGTTGTAGTATTTAGTAGTCATTATTTTTCACAACTTACACCAGAACTAACATAGATTAAACTATTTACAAAAATTCATCCCTGCTGGCACATGACCTCTTCTTTTAGTTACCACTTGTCATATCCCTGAAATAGAATTCTCACGAAAACAGGACAGAAATGACTATAACTTCCAGCTTTTGCTGGAAGTGAACACCTACAACCTGTTAAAAGGTGCTATAAAGTTTCACAGGTAGAAGCAGATGAGAGAATATAATATTAGCACACCTGTTGGATTTACTTTTCTTGGCTGTACATTCTCGATTACATTTAAAAATCAAACAAGTCCACCCTTATGTGAGGGAAAAATCTCTCTATTGTATATTTCCTTGAATTCACATAATCTGTTGTCAGGATGAACAAAATAGCTATTGTATTAAGCTAATTCTTGCCCCATTTGGAGCCCATTTTATAAACTTGCATGGTTACCTTTTTCCCAAAGAGGAGATTTATTTTTTCTTGGTTTTCAGTATGTGCTTTTACTATCACTGCTAATACTGCTACTACTGCCATGATGCATTGAAACACAGTAACTGATGAGAACATTATTTGTCTATTGTAGAAGCACAGAACAGAAGCCAGCTGCACCCCACAAAAGCTCATTATCTCACATAAGAAACAATATGACTAACAAGCAAACTCAGTTATGATTATAAAGACCTGTAACCCCTGATGATGCAGTGTTCCTCTCAAGATCCATCATGCTGCCTCGCCATTCCAAGTTACAAGAAGTGTATGTTACAAGACTTAACATAGCCACTGAAAATGGGCTGCTTGAGATCTAGAAGCTGGTAAATAAAAAAGTGTACAGAACTGGACAGCATACTATATCCAGCATACTACCTACACATTGACATCTCCCATGAGACACAAGGTTTCTGAGCTTGGAGAGAGATAAGCAGAGCTCGATGAAAAAAAACAGTCTCTCAAGTTCTTACTCTTAATTGGCCATTCATGGACTACGAAGAATAGTGAGCACAATATGGGTTTGAGGAGGGCTCAAGGAATTCCAGTGGTCTGAATTCAACATGTGACTGTAGATCACCCAAAAATCTCCTTTGACTGAGGCAATGAACTTCTTAAAGCTTGCTAACAGTTCTCAATTTCTGGGCATCCCAGTGTTAAGAAAGGAAGGGATCAGTTACTCTTGAATATAGTGGTTCCTCCAACTACTTCTATTGTGGTCTTCTAACATGAGAAACGACAGGGCTAACCCAGAGCTCATCTTGTAAGCTGACATCTTATTTCCAAAATGTCAACAATTTTCAGATCATGACATGGTATTGAGACAGCTCTGAACTGGCTACTGTGAACAAAATATTTGTATTTTTCCTACCATCTAAAGTTTTGTATAAATACACACACATGCACCCCTTAAACATGTATATCATTAAGCTTTATAAGGACTATCCCTATGTAACTGCAGATACCAATACAGTCAAGTTTGCAACATTTAGAGAGCTCCCAAAAGCTCAGGCAAAAGTCTGGTCACCTATCTGACTTTATTTTTATTATGGAGATGTAGTACCAAACACTGTCTGTTTGTTATTGCCTTCTTTCTCCCTCATCCTTTTACTCTCTACATTCAATTCCTTCCCAACATTCATTCTTCAGAAAAAGTTAAAGTAAAGAAGAGCACAAGCCAACAATTCTATCCCTGGCTGCACAATTAAAAGTCAGCAGCTTATTCACTTGCACATATGCCAACCAGAAAAAATTTACATAATAGAACTGTCCCCATGAGCATAAAATATACCCGGAAGTATTCATACAAGGTATTAAAGAATTGTTTCACAGACAGACACTTGAAGCCCTATAATTTATTTGTAGCCCGATTTTAAAAGAACAATAATATTTGTTATGCTAGTCATATAAATTTGCTATCATTATTCATATAAACTTGCTATCATTACTCATATAAACTTGCTATCATCATTTACTAATCTCAAGAAAAATACTTCAAGGTCTACAGTGACAGTCATTTTCAGAAAGTAGGCATCCTTTTGTGTTTATGAAGCTATATAAAAAGCGTCTAATATAGCACAATTTTGTAGATGTAATAATGCACTTAAGTGATAAATACTGCACCTAACATAGCATACTGCTTTCAACAAACTATGCTGCACGTTAAATCAAGTGAAACAAATTGCCAGCATAATAATTTTACATTAACTATAAATCATATTTAGCTGTAATATTAGAAGCTTTGGCTTAATTTTGTATACATTGTAATCAAGAACCCCAAACTATATAGATTTTTTGAAAAATATATTTTTAATTTATTTTCTCTAACGAAATAAAGAAAATTTCTCCAGTAGTTGAGAACGATAATGCAAACAGATAAAGGCATAATACTTAGTGCCAGGGGGAGTGATATTTACAAAGGTTAGATGTCGTATGACACTAACGCATGCTAGTATCCCCCGTGCTAAAATCAATGGGGACAAAGTCTTTACCAAGCATTATAAAACATATAAGCTGCTATGAAGTCCCTACATTTGTATTATCATATAAGCTTAGAAGGAGCGTATCAATTGTAAGCTCTGCATAGCAAGGAATCTTTTTATTCTGCTTTGAGAGTCTTCCTGAGGGTCACAGAACCTTTCAAAACAGCCTTTTGTTTCATAAACAAATCTTTTATATGCTACTAAGCCATAGATAATTTATAATCTTTTATAATAATTTGTTGCAAAGTAATTAAAAGGTGTTTCATTTTAAAACCAAAATAACCTAATTTAATGAAAGAAATTACTACAATAGTACTCAGGAATCACAAAACTAATTTGAAAGCTTGTTTTAGGAGGCATGTAGACACTACAGGTAATTATACACTGTGTGGGTAAACAGTTGACTGCAGGAGTGATATCAGCATATTTGGTCATTTCAGGCACCACAAGATGGTAGTATTTCTGAACATTACTGGTATTTGCTTTCCTCTCTAGTGTTCCAATGCACAGAATTTACAAAACAGCAGTACTCTGATTTTTAATCACAGAATGGTTGAGATTGGAAGGGAGCTCTGGAGGTCTTCTGGTCCAAACTCTTTGCTCTGTCAGACACACCTACAGCCAGCTGCCCAGATGGCTTTTGAGTATCTCCAAGGATGGAGACTCCACATCTCTCTGGGCAGCCTGCACCAGTGCTCCGTCACCCTCACAGTACAAAACTTTTTCCTGATGTTCAGGAGGAAACTCCTGTTTTTCAGTTTGTGCCCATTGCCTTGTCCTGTCACTGGGCATCACCGGAAATAGCCTGGCTCCACCTTCTTTACACTCTCCCTTCAGGTATTTATACACAGTGATGAGATCCCCCTTGAGCCTTTCCTTCTCCAGGCTGAAGCGTCCCAGCTCACTCAGCTGTTCCCTACATGAGAGATGCTCTGGTCCCGTAATGACTTTCGTGTTGTACTGAACTCTCCCCAGTATTTCCATGTCTGCTTGTATTGGGGAGCCCAGAACCGGACACAATACTGCAGGCATGGCCTCATCAGTGTGGAGGAGAGGGGAAGGATCACCTACCTTGACCTGCTGGCAACACTCCTCCTAATGCAGCCCAGGACACTGTTAATATTTAAAACTGTTTTAACATAATTATTTTCTAATAATAGGCATAATATTAGAGAGGTCCCAGAAGCTCAGAGAAAAGTCTGGTTACCTGTCTTTATTCTTACTACACAGATACAGTACAGAACACTGTCTGCCTCTTACTGCCTCCTTTCTTCCTCATCCTTTTACTCTCTACATTCAATTCCTTCCCAACATTCATTCTCCAGAAAAAGTTAAAATAATGAAGACCACAAGCCAACAATTTTATCCCTAACCGCACAATTAAAAGTCAGTAGTTTATTCACTTGCACATATTTACAGGCAGCAAATTATGTCCTACCTCACCCCATCTAAAAGTGTATCCTCAATGTTTTTTAAAAGCCCTAGAAATGTAATGACATATCTTTTGTTTCCAGTTCAGTTAAAAATCGTAATTTAATCTCTGGTTAATCTCTGGTTGAAGGAACAAAAGATATACTGATAAATTTCTGTCCATCAATGGTGGAGCTACCAGCACTTTTTTTAGCTACCAGTACAAGTGGACTGCAAAATAGTCCTGATAAACTAGGGAAGCAGTAAGATGGAAAACATGTAAAGAACTAAATGTAAGAAAGAATGAATTGTACCTACACAAAAAGGAAAAAAACTAATCAGGAACTTTTTGAAGAAGATAATTTATTGGTTAGAGTGACCAAATCAAAGGACATGTCTTCCAAAGTAGGAACAAGCAGATCAAGGCTGTTCATTCTCCAGCAAGCCATGCAAAGCAAGCTCCAACCACAAAACCATTGATGTTACTCTGGGTACAAAGCACAGTGGCCAAGATAATTTGACCTGCATGAAGGCTTGTTCTTTCTGCAAGGCTAACACAGCTACATCTCTGCCAGAACAGCTCAGAGCACAGAAAGAGGAATTTGGCTATGTTTGCATTCATTCATGTAAATACAACCAAAAATGCTAAAAGGTAATTTTAATGACGTCCAGCAGTAATAGCACATACCACTCACCTAATTAAGCATGCAAGCTGCCTCTGAATGTGCCTCTCTCTTCCTACTAATGATAAAGCTTTCAAACCTGGGTGCTTTGAGTTGCACCTAAATTAGATGTTCACAGAACAGTGAAGTAAAAGTCCTCTTTGAAAGGACTTAATTTTCACATGGGTCTCCCTTCATTCTGCCCTGGCCCTGCAAAACCTGAGTATCAGCACACACTTTTATGAGCAGCAGAGCAGCAGCATAGAAAGTATCTCTGGGTGAAGAGCTCTCAATGCCTGAAACACTGAACCAGACACTACTTTCAAGGTGAGAGGAGAGAACAAGGCAGCTGGGTATTATGAAATACTAATAGAAACTGGTAGACTGCTGAGGAGGCTGTGAAATATATGTTGCTGGAAGCTTTTAAACAAAAATTAGCTTAGAGGTACCCTAAGCTTCTGGCCAGGGTATTTCCAATAGCTCATTAACAGACTTACTTGAGAATATCATACTGTGACTCAAAAAAGCAGCCAACCAGTCATGATGGGTATTCACAGGAGATCATCTGTCTTCATATGAGCACAAGGATTGGTCGCATATGTTGTTCTCATAAGCCATATCTGTTGGTGAGATAAATATTAGGAATACTTTATTTATAGTTGAATTTCCTTTAAAGTGAAGACATACTAGATGACTTCTTGGGGCCCCTACCCACCCTATGCATTGTAATTTTTATTCAAAAACAGGAGGCGTTCTGTCTCAGGAATAAAAGTAATCTACTCTGTATGCATCAATAAGGTCTAGGTGACCTGCCAAAATTCAAGATCTGTAAGGTGATTGTGGTAAACAGATGTCAGAGTCAGGTATTTTTCCATACACTTTCACCTGCTTCACAGTTCAAAGTCTTCAGTCATCTTTTCCAGTGTTAACCTCTCTTTCATGTTTTTTGCTTCTCCTTAGGTACTTTCCGTGATCATATCAGACTTCAGCATCTTGTCTGTTTTGTTACATAGCCTCTTTCTCTAAGAAAGAGACATTTCTTTAACTATAAAACAATTTCACCAGGGACTGTAAAACAACGTTAAACAAATGACAACAGTTGAAACTCAGTGTTTAAACCAGAGTCAAATCATCATTATAAAAATTATTTTAAAATATTATAATAAGAATTTTTAGTACAGAAAAGCTTTTAAAATATAATTTATTAAGCTGTGTCACACATGGGTGTGAAACAACTGTGACCTACAGAATAAGAAGACCCTTAAAGAAATTGAGGGACTGAATATTTCATTTGCAGACCAAAATGTTTCTGGTAATAGCAAAAAAGTCCTATAAAAGACAAAAAAATCCTTAACACATTAACAATTTCAACAATAAATACAGAAGACACCACTTTCTTTATTCAAAACCTGGAATCCTTTTAGCTGCAAAAATACCAGGACTTTCATTTGCTGATAATGCTGCTTTTTTTAAAGATCTGAAGCAAGTAGATGAGATTTACATGCTTTTGCCATGCTGGGAAGTTTTTACCCTGTGCAGATATTAGGCAGTGCAGGAGCTCCAAGTCTCAGGCAGGTAAACAAAGTGCCAGAAAGCAAGCTAACACAATTAAAAGTTCAGGGGCAACTGCAGTGTTGCATGGCATTCTAATTCATGTTCTACATGCTGATTTTAAAATACCCTAATAGTTTTACGTGGTATCGCTAATTTTATTTGGCATTGTTAGTGTTCCCTTAGGCTTAAAAGCACTTGTTTGTCTGTTTCCTTTGATAGGACTAGATTAACCATAAAATTTTTACATGTCCAACAAGTTTAACAACTTCCAACATTTTCTACAAATAGAGGTTTTTATTAAAAGAACATTTTAAGAAATCAAATGAGAGAATTCTGTAATTGTTGCCATATTACACAAAATACCCTGCCTTAAGTCAACAGCAACACAAATACAGATAATTTTATAAGCTTAAAAGAAAACATAAATCTCATTAGCAGAAAAAATGTATTTCTATTGAGAAGAACAAACTAAAAGGTTCCTTTGCATCTTGTTCAAAAAAATGTACAGCTGCTATGTTGAAATATACATAAGGCACATTTTGCCACATGCATTGTGATTAAACTTTGACAGTCAACACCAAAGGAAAGTCAAGCTCCTGAAAATATGCTAATACCCTTCACACACAGCAGAGAGCAACAGGGGTGAGCAAATTTCAGTCCAAATATTCTGAGCTGTTGATGAGTCCTCATGCAATAAAGCAACATGACGATCAGAGTTTGGTGCCTAAACATACTGAAATTGGACAAAAGAGAGAAACAAAAGATCTAAGATGAGGGATCATTTTTTCTTAATTGCAGGAAAGATAGGCTAATCCCAAATGGACACAAAGAAAAAATCTTTCAAAATAAAGTGTTCGATATTGCTTTATTTTACTATGATTTCTATTCAAGAATCATATTTATGCTGCCTTCAGAGGTCCTACAGCTAAACCAAAATTCTGAGAGGCCTTGAGTCATGGAGAAGGGAAAGTGCTTACAATAAAGACTAAGTGTGATTTTTAAACTGTTACATGTTTCTTGGGAGCTGGACTTAGACAACATATCTCTCATTAAAAAAAAGACAGTATTTTAAATATCACAGTGTGTTTACTATTGGAAAATGCTTGCTTTAGTGGTTTTTTTAACATGCAAGTATTTGCTTGCATTTTATCAAATTCAATACAACTCACCAAAGACTTCTTTCCAAAGCCTTGAAGGAATGTATGTAAATTAAACAATGTTGGCAAGCTGTACTGTAAATAACTACATATATAGTAGTCTTTAAACAAGATCACCCTGGAATTTGGAGCAATGAGTGAAGAATAAAGTAATTCATAGCCTTTTTAATAACAGAAATCTGATAACAACATAGCTTCTATTACTTTTTACTACACAGGTATATTGACATATGCATTTATCCTTCAGATAGGAATTACAAAATTTCCCCAAAACAGTGTCTTTCTGAAAGCAACGCTGGTGCTAGGTTAAGAAATTCTTCCAAAATAACTAAACTAACTTCCATTTTTGCCTTGACTTTTATCATAGTAACAATTGCTGTATGAAGTTATGAGCTCATGTAATAACAGAAATTGGTATTGTCTTTTATAGCGGTTATTCATTCCTCCATATGGGAACAGTTGCAGCTTTTGAAGGAAACGCACTGAAGAAATCTAGATTATGTTCTAAAATAATCTCCAGTGTAGGCTGCTGCTTGCTCTAAGACACATAATACGCTACAGTCCACAACTGAACTTTAAATAATAAATGGAGTTGCAGGAATTAGCAGTCCAAAACTCCCTACATTTAAAAAAACCCTAACCTGTTATTTACTTATACAAAATAGATGATACAATTTTTTTTTTTAATTCTCATTCTGTTTGTATGCTTATTTTTTCTCATTTTTCTTTCTGTTAAGTGGACATCTACACTGCCAAATAAATACTAACAATTTATACGCATTTTATGTGAATTACAATATAGAGAATCCTTATCCAAAATTCTCTGTATTTACACTTCAGGATGTAAAGAAAAAGAAAGCTATAGCCATAGGATTGATCTACTTACTTACTTCAATAAGAAAATCAGGAAAATAAGAAAATAATAGGGAAAAATGTCAATATCAATAAATTAGAAGTCTCAGCCACCTTCCCCCCAAAATGAGAAAAAGATGGTATTGACAAGGACACAGTAAAAATTAACAGAGTTAGATAATCTTAACACAAATAGCACTTCCATGGTAAAAAACCCTAAACATTCTACAGTATGCTTTGAGGCCTTTTTCAGAAAAAAGGGCAACAACAATATGGCAAAAGTATTAAGGACTTTCAGAGACAGAGATACTTATGCAGCCTTACAGTAGGTTTGTGAGAGAGCTGAAAGGGATGATGATATGTGGGATATTCTCCTTCTGAATGTTAGAGTCTGTTTGGAGTCTGCTTGTTGAGAGGAGGAATGGAAAAAGGTATTGTGGTCTTGGAATGGAAGCAATATGGAAATGGAAAAAGCAATAGGTCTTTATATTAATTATTTTCTGCCAGCCCTGTCAAATGGCTTTTCTACACACACAGCAGAGTTTAGCAGTTTTGACTGACAATACTTTTAAAAAATTGGTATGTTCTGTGTTGAAAAATAGTTTAAAAGTAACAGAACTCTTGATTGTGCAACCCTTAATAGGGAAATCTATTAAATGGTTGTTCTTTTACCTACATGATATTTAGCAATACCTCTAATATACTTTTTCTGATCTGTTTCTGAAACGTCAAGGAGATGATTCTTGGATGTTTACTAAAAATCAACTATGGCAGCCTTTCTCAAAATACTTGACTAACCAGTAATTTCTGAATATGGCATTTGCAAAGCATGTAAATTAAGTAATTTTGTTATGAAATAAAAACAAATAAATATGAAGTAACCAAATCATGAGTACACTCAACACTCATTCAGAAAAGGATTTTTAGCAACTTCCAGATGGAACCTTTATCACTTTCCAAGGTAAGAGCCGCAAATGAGTAATAAGGCTCTAAAATCCTTCAGAAAAACTGATATGAACAACGATTGTATTTCTGAAATATAAAGGCATAGCAAAGACTTCTGACTTCAGAAAAACAAATAATCAGTACTGAAAGCCAGAATAACTATCAGGTCTCATGACACATAACTATGGCATGTTGCTTCTCTCCTTACCACCACTGCGCTTCCTTGACCTCTGACAATGCATATCCCTAACCTTTGGAAGGCAATGTAGTGCTGAGGGACAGGGGACAGGAAGGGGATGAGATAAGGAGTGCAGCATGCCATTGGCTTCGCTATCCTTCCTATTGCACCTTCCCCCATGTCCATCTTCATCCTTTCTTGTCCCCATCGTCCGAAGAAGTCTAAGGCAAAAAAAAAATCCAACCCTTGCTGTTTTACTGGGATTAGAGAGCTTCACTAAGCTACTTAAAGAAGAGAATGCTTGAAAGAAGTGACTTACTGCCGTGCCTGAGCCTGTGCTGTCTAGGCAGACTGCTGCAGTCACTGCTGTCACAAATGTGACACTCTTCTGCAGTCTGTGTTTTTCCTTCCTCCAGCCAGTTCTCTGCTTTGCTTATTCCACAACCTAATCAGGCACAAACTTTCCTGCCTTGGCATTCTGTAGCAACTGCAAAAGCAACTCTTAAAGCTCCTTTCCCCACGCTGTTATTTTTCAGCTATCATGGTTTACAGACAGATGGACCCTTTCCCCACGCTGTTATTTTTCAGCTATGGTTTACAGACAGATGGAAGCGTAGGAAGCTGTATTAACCACAAACTACTCCTGTCAGACCATGCTGGATGGTCATCTTTGTACATCTTTGCATGGTCAGCTGACTATCTGAAAACTTCCAGATTTCTTTCCGCTTTCAGTAATAAGTGGAGCTGACTCCCTCACGTTAAAGTAATTTTCAGTGCTGTCGACACAGTGGCACCTGAGTGGACATCGTGCTATCCAAGAAAATACAAAATGGGATCACCTCAGCATGTGTTAGTACTTCACTGACCACCAACACTCACACTGTAAGCAGATTGTTAACATTGTTGAGATAGGACTATGAAGCTGCAACTAGCCAATAGGCCATTTATTAAGTGGTTAACAGACTACTGTACAATACAGGTTACTAATGTTCATTAGAGTAAGTCCTTTAAAAAAAAAAATTGGCGACTGCACACAGACATATCCTTGAAAATTACTTTTTCAACACCCTGGCATGAATTTACATTTTGCAACAAGATCATTCATATAGATATAAAAAGTTATTAAACTGCATCCAGCTGAAGTTTTTGGCAAGAAAATCCCTTTCAGAAACAAAAGCATAGTTATTTGCTCACATAATGCTGATTTTTTAAAGTGTCTATACTTGCCTTGTTGTTACCACTTTCTTTTTTCTTTTATTACTAGGCTAGCATTTGAATATACCTACATATTTACCTCCTCATGTTTAAGATAACCACTTAATAACACAGAGACACCCCATGCAGTTAGAAACTAAGAAAATGGCCAGCTTAGAAATACCATAAAATGACACAAACAAAAAATATTTCCTGTGTGTGTAGTACTGACTATATGAAGCAAATGCAAAGTTATTGACATTAAAATATCTGATCGAGTCACCTTATTTGTTCATCATTCACTTCATGAGGTTTATCAATTAAGGTGGTTGAATATGACAGATTTCATCTACATTTCATATGACAAGTTACCTGAATGAACTTAAAGGATTATTTTTTTTTCAGAAACACTTCAGAAAACTGCTAAAGACATGAGATTCCAGTTGGAGTCAGAGAGCACTGTAGCTTCTTAGAACCTGTGCGAATCAAATCCCAGGCAGTGCCACAGTGTGAAAGTGTCACTAATTGGCTTTAACCGCCCTGACTAACAGTCACCAGGGATCTCCTCCCCTCCAGCTAAAGGCCCTAAGAGCTCTATTTAAGCTCAGACCTGGGAAGCCACTCCCACCTGAATTATGTTGTCCTGTCCTGTGGATAGACCTTGCTGTATCGTTGCCTTTAGTTCTACCTCTGGCCTCATCTCCTATCTAGACTCACCAGATGGACCCTGGACCCGATTCATCACCATGCCTAGTCTGGAACTGCTGACAGCCTCTATGCTGAAGTACCCCAGACCCTGGTGTGTTCAGGAGCAGCAGGACTGCCTTTCGGTTAGGGAGGGTACTAATGCCTCTGGTGTGGGCATCTTCAGCACCTGTTTTGTCCCCCAGTTGTTGAGTAGCCCTGCTGTTGCTGCTTGGTGACACTATGTGAATGGAGCCACAGTAATACGAAGTGGGACTTTTCTCTTCAGTCATCTCTCAGAGTAAGCTTGCAAAGAAGAGAAGCAGAATACCAGGAAAAAAGGGGAGCACAAAGAGCACGTCAAACATTGCTTCAAGCAAGCCTGAAATTCATGTGTGCCAGAAACTGTTATTAGCTGTAAAAAAACACATAAATATAGGAGACTTAACAGAAGAACAATCTGTTTTACAGTCGCATTTACCAGGATCTAACTAGAAGATGCTTGAGGAATGAGTCTCTTGCACCACAAAATGACTGTGGTTTCAGGATTCAGAAGAAATGGCCCAGACATGTGCAGAGAAATACAAGTACCTGTAACTCTTAAGCACCTAAAATTCTTTTCTCCCTTGGGCATTGTAAGTTGGTTCTTGGGCTTTCAAGAAAGTTGTTTCCCCTCTTCATTTCCATACAACAGAAAAGGAGCATGTGAGAAGAAAACTAAGGAAAAAAGCAAAAGTTTTTAGTATATAGCCAGTTATACCAGATGACAAAGTATTTCTGAAAGTCGTGTTCCATACAGAAGACACAATTTTTTAAAACACAGGGACAGACTCAGAAATGGGAGTACAAGTACAGGGAAGTACTGCTAGCAAGAAGAGGCCACAACAACAAACTGTTGTATCAGCTAACATTGATAATACTATCTTCAGAGTCATCAGGTACAATTTCTAATGCAATCAAAGTACAAAATAATGAAAGCACAAATATGGGACAGCTGTTCTCTGGCAAACTGTTTAACTCTGCAATGGAAACATGAAAGATCAGAAAACAGGGGCAAGTTGAAAATGATCTTAGGCATGCCTGGGGGCACAGAAGGCAAACACCCTGTTCTAATCCTTTGAAGGATGACTCCAGCAGCCCTTTCACCTAGAAATTCAAAAGCTTAATAAAAAGACTGAATACTTCCAAGTGGTAGCTATTCAAAACACCCTGATTAGAAAGATGTTTTTTCTTTATTTTCTTTTAAATTAACTTTGGTCTCCCTAGCACATACCCACAAAGCAGAAGCAGCAGAATGGAAATGCTAAGCATCTAGCTCAGAGATGATTTCTTAGAGTCAGTTTGTTGTATTTACTCATTGTTGCATTTTTGCTCAAGATCATGCCTCAGATGGGCTCCGTGCTGTTTTGACACAAGCCAACATGCCAGAAAACTTCCCCAGTGATCACAGGAAGACTTTCTGCTAGATTCCTATGTTATCCTAGTCTAAGCCAAGATAAGATTACTTAGAAGTATGTTTTTATTATTTGACATCTCTTAAAAAACAAATTGGGATACTGTGCTCTGCATTTGTAGTCTAGAACAACAATTACAAGAACCAAAAATTAAGGTGTGGAATGCCTATATGTTAGGTACTTTCGAATCACCCATAACTTAAGACAAGTTAAACTAGTGGTCAATAAAATACCCATTAAAGGATGTGAAAACAATCTAAGAACTCTGTTTCCTTTCCCATTCAGTTCATGTCCTGTGTGGGTTTTCCCATTTTCTTTAAACACTTAAGTTTTATTGCACACCTTACACCTGAGACTGCACCAGAATATCCTTTCTAAAGGATTTATATTCAGACTTAAATCTTCATCTGACTCTTAGTTAAGAGCTGCTTTTGATCTTTCTCTACAAATTATTAGCTATCCTCAAGAGTGAAGTAAGGTAAGCGTCCCTTTGACAGATCAGTGCCATTTCCTGTATTGACTAGCAAGGCAAGAGCTCTGTAATGAGTAAAATTAAAAACACTGGCTTGAGTCTATCAGAGCAAAATGTGAAACTCTTCCATATCATTATTATATTTCATCTCAATGAACTGGTAACAAGGAAAAGGAAAAAGAAAAGGAAAAAATAAAAAA
>NW_009619130.1:80458-90351 GCF_000690535.1 Cariama cristata | reverse complement strand
ACCAGGGCACTATTTATGTCCAGAACAGTCTTGTTAATGCTGGCTCCCCAGCTGTGAAAAGCAGGCAAAGATGCGAACGAGAGCTCACCTCTCTCTTGCTCATGAGCAAACTCTTAACAGCAGCCCAGCTCCTCAGATCTAATTATACTAAAAAATTCCCTCTCCACTGACTGTGAAGTGGGATGGAGTAAATCTTACCTGACTCAGAGCTAGAAGTTGACTGAGATTATTGCCTGCTAGAGACACAGAATATAATTTTTCTTTAGGTACTTTAATCTCTGTTTTTTTGGATAGTCTGCATCTTTAAAAATATTATCAATGCTCTGAAATTATTAAAAACAGGCTTCTGAGAGTATCATTAGATGCTTCTTAGGGCAGCACACAGTCTGACCTGTTGCACAGAGCAATAATTTACAGTTAAGGGAGGTGAGAGATCTGAACTTTTCACGAAGACTTTGTATACAATAAATCCCAAAAGAAATGTATACGTTTATATGGAAAAGAATTATATATGAAAAAATTAATCTCCTATATCCACAAATTACCCTGTTTCATTTAAGTCTTTTCTTATCATTTTGAATTAAAACCAAACTATTCTGATTATCCAGGTGGAGGCATTGCACAAAACAAATTTTTATAAAAATGGTACTGTTCTCATACAGGACTTGCAATCAGTAGGTCTCAAAGTAATATACAGAAGTATGATTATCCTCAATTTCTAGATAGGGATTTGCCTAAAATCCTTCAGTGGGTCAGAAGTCTGTGGAAGGAGCAGATTTCAAAGCCTTTGCAACAGCTTGATGTGTCAAAGAATTCCAAAGAGAAATTACTGATATTCAGGTCCATTCATAACCTGAAAATGAAATTCAGGTTCTTGAAGTACCCAAATACTCAAAATGCACACCTGGTATTGCCACTGCAAGTTACCCTCCTTAACTAGGTAGAGGAACCTAATGTGCTAGGTATGTTATACAAAATTAGTAAATATTAGTGTTTGCCTTGAAGAGATAAAATTATAGTCGTTTTTGTTATCAAAAATATTTTCTTACATCTTAAGGGTTTCACAATTTTGGCTCCCTTGCTATTAATTACATATCTATTTCTTAAAGTTTTCAAGTAACAGCTGCCTCGGAGATCAAAGCCAATCAAAATAACAGGGGGTGCTGGGAAGGAGTTGTATGCTTCTTAGTACATTCCTGTGGTTTTGATCAAAGTATAGAGAGAATCATATTAAGCAGAGACCGAATTTAGTGGGATGCAGCTATATTCAGCTGACAAATAGAAAAATAATCTCCTCTAGTTTATTGGATACATAAGTCTGTATTTATCCTCTTTCTGTCTCTCATCTCCATTTTTTCCTACAAAGTGTTCATTATATATGTGCAAACTGAATGGGTTCAGGGGTGTTCAAGACTGGAATCTAGCCCATAATCCAATTAGGGTCACAACTGCTTTCACTTTACGTGCTCCATTATGTTCTCAATTGCCAAACTCCGTAACCACCAAAGCAGGGCTGTAACAGCACAATGATGAGTTGCACCAAAGGTCCTTACCAAATATTGGAGAGTAATTGTTAATGTAGAGTCTTTGCCTTTGTGACCAGAAGTATTACCTCCATGCATAAATCTGCATTTTGAGGGCAGAATATAATGCTTAGATATGTCTTGTGTTGCTTAGGAAAGGGTCCAGAAGGCCACTGTCATGTATGTTTGAAATGGAAAAAAGCAGTCTTTATATGACTACTCAGATTCACCTAAACAGAAAATTGACTGCCAAGCAGATAAAATAGCTTATTTAAGGCTGTATTATTTTCCAGTGCCAAATGTTCACAAATAGATCCTTCAACAGAAGCACGGAAATCTTAGTATCTTTAAACTTTTTGATGCACGTAGAATGATTATATGAGCATTCATATAAGATAAACCAAATTCCCTACCAGTGTAATTACATCAACGCAAAAGATTTTGCATATCCTATTATTTTAGTGAGAATAGTAGCTTGTTGCCAACTACATCAAAATTTTTCTAACAATTTCACATAAAATGAAAAAAAATAAATGACTTCAACTAAAAGAAACCTAAATTTTTCTGCACTAGTTTAACCATATTAGATTAAATTCATATTTTAAATTATACCAGTGCAATTCTGCGGTAAACGTAAGGCTGTAAATAAGTATGTTCATTAAAACCATGGAAAAAAATGAATGGAATACCAATGAAATGAAACACGTGGTCAAGGGCAAACTATATGCATCCATCAGGCTTCATAAAAACCATAATCTATTCCTAAAGTTAAATAAAACAAACATATGGTCAAAGTCCCTTACATTTTTTGTAAAGACTAGAAGTCTGAAGACTTCATTGTTAAAAAATAGAAAGAAGCTCAGTTTTGTGTTATTAGAGCAAAGCAATAATTCTTGCATAAAATTTTTTTTTTCTTTTGGGAAAAAAACAAAAAAAGCAGTTTCATAATGAAAATAGAAATTTCAACATTTCCTGTGAAGACCAGCTGATTTATTATTATTATTTTAGAAAAATGGGGGAAAATTCCCTTCAACTGATTATTAACTGAGAAGCAGCTGTCTGGCCCATCTCTAGGAGACTCTCCAGGCCAGCAGTTCTTCCATGTCAGGCCAATTCAGTTTGTTCCCAAGAACACAGAAGTCCTTTGAGCACATGGGATGAGGTGGGGAGTCTCATGGGATATGCCCAGCATCACAGCATATGGCAGAGAGTAAGTCCCACCTGCTTAGGGCTACATGACAGAGGCTCACTCAATGCATTGGGATGTGGTGAGGATGTGGAGATGGGGGCTAGACTCCTGCCACAGTGCTGCGAGTACTTAAATTGGTTTTTTAGCAGTAGCTTAAAAAGGGGAGGCATGGATAATTCTGTATGCCAGCATGCAGAATGGATAGTTGTTCTGTGCCTAAAATTCAGGGAAAAAAAACAGCTGGACAAAGGGTGAGCTCTGGCCTTGGCAATGCAGGATGCGGGATCTAGCAGCTGCCCTTGGGCAGGGTGCCCAAGACCAGGCAGATTTCCCTCCCTTGACTGATTTCTGGGGAGAGTGCTGCCATAGTAGACCATCCAGCCAAACGTTGACATTTTGACATTATCAGCATTTTGCAAAGGAAACATATCCCTCCAGAAAATTTCCAGTGAGCTCTTACGATGTGCCCATATTGAAATGCCAGCACAGCCAAACTGCATTTTTCTAATTTCATTTTATCTAAATTCTCCCTTTTCCATTTGGGATCTCCTCCTCTTCCTGTCCTGAACTCAGCTGTGACAGTCGTTATACAACACTGCAGTGCTCTTTTGCCCTCTTAAAGGCTTTTGTTAAGTGGTAGATTATTAATCGTTTATAGTTAGATAGCTACTCACTTATAAAGGGCATGATTCTGCTTTTACAGTCCCCTTAATTGTGAGAGACCGCATAGAAAATATATGTGGTGAGCAAATGGGGAGAAAGATAAGGTCAAGCCCAAACTGATGAGGTTCTCTAGAATAAGAAGGAGTTATATAAATAGAAGATTATATTTTCTCATTAACAAGAAAGTTTTTTCGTTTTCTTTCTGGGGCCTTGAATCTGCTATTCAAGTCAGAGTGAACTTTTGTTTTCAGTGCCTAACTTTGTTTTTTCTCAAAAACTTCTTCTAAACAGTTCAGCTTGCAATTTACTGGCTAGCAGATGGAGAGCTCTGGGATTAATGTTAGTGGGCAAGGGATGAAAACATTTCTCAGGCTAAAGATGAGCACTTCTGTCTTAACGCCTAGTGGCCAAATTCTGCTTGCAGATTCCTCAGCATAAATCAAAAGCAAGATTATCACAATCATGGGTATTAGAAAGGTAAAATCCTAATAAACAAGAGGAAAACAAAACCTCAGGGGGTTTTAAGAAAGTGGATTAGTTTAGGTAATTTTGAGCAACTATTCTCAAGAAAGCACTTGGGGACAGTTAAGTTTAATTAGGCTACAGCTCGTCCTAGCTGCGGGTGGTTTTGTTTCTGCCACCAGCCTCTTTTCTTCTCCTCTCACGTGTCCCAGTGAGTAGCACTGATAAACCACTGAAACTGCTCCCGTTTGACAAGGAAGGAAGGGAGAAGCGACTGGGCATTTCGATAGAAGAGGCGTGAGTGGAATCAGCCTTTATGAGCTGAGCTGAAGAACACGCTTTGTCTGCCTTAAGTAGCATTGGCAGCGCGAGAAGAGCTGGGATTGTGACTACTCCTTTCATCCAATCATTATTTCTGCCTGGGGAGCCCCAGAGTGTTTTGTGCTGTACTGGGATAAGACTATATTCTTCACATTTCCCTAGCAGGACCTTTATGAAAAGGCCATATTTACCTGCTGGAACCTATGATCTGTTTGGAGTCAACACAACTACAGGAAGAAAACTTCAGCAAGTATACAAAGATTAGGAAGAGGTTTCAGGTTGCTGGGAGATTTTTTCAATTATTTTTAATTTATTTGGGTTAAATTTTAGTCAGGCAGGAAAATGCGAGTCTAACAGCAATCAGAGTTAATTGTGTTTTGTATATTCATCCACAAGTTTTTTTTAATGTGGTGTCCTTGACATGTTGCGTTTGCCACAACAACATGGTGGAATGACTCAATTTCATACATAATTTATTGAAATTTTTTGAACTATATGTTCCTTGAATAATATTCATGTATAATTAAGCTTAACTTGCATTTGGCTTATTCTGAATTAGGAAATCTCATATTGGATCAGGTTGGATTTATACATGATTGGCATCTCAATAAGAGGCCAATTCTAGGTCCTTACCAATTTTTAAAATATTCTTGAATCTTATTAAAATGAAATTGAATTGTTGTGATTTTAAAATCTAAACTTGAAGTTTGAACATATGAAGGTAGGGATTCTTTTACTTTCTGAGTATTTCCTTACTTTCTCTTGAATTATGAAGTTCTCCCCAAAATCTTTCTGATTATATTGTCTGGTTTTAAAATATTTATGCTAGTTTTAAAGAAACATCGGAAAACCAGTAAACTTCTAGTAAAACAAACAAAATATATTCCAGGCCTAACTGTAAGCCTAATACTATTAGGCACTCTGAAGCATTTGCTGAGGAAATCCATTTAGATGCTTAGAGATTCTACAATACATAACACTGCATACATACAGATAGCACCTTCTTTTATACCCTTGCAAGGGCAGCTGGTCTTGCACAAAATGGGACAAAGAGCAGAAAAAATGGGTGCTAATTTGGGAAGATGTGAATTTGCCTTCCCAGTCTTACTTATCACACAAACTCTCACAGTAGTCACTGAAGTATCCCAAAATAGGAGCTTGCAGCCCTAACTATAGCCTTGTAAAAAACTAGAAACTCATAACATCTCTCCTATTAGAAAGACTTACAGTTTAGAAAGCAGATAATTTGGCACAGCACATTTCATCCATTTGCAGTAAGTTGGTAGAACATTTCAAAGCATAGCGGAGCTCAGCAATACAGTTCTGTCACTTTAATTATAACTCATCTCAGGTTTTATCATCTCAAATCCTTTTGGCCTAATTTTGACTCATATTGACATGCTAACAGGAAGCAGGGATAATGGGTAAAGAGAAGGAAGAAGAGAAAGAACTCTATAAGATATTAATATGCATGTCAGCAAACAAATCCAAAAGTCACACTGGTTTATGGCATGACCCTGTACCACCAAAGTGTAAATATAAGGAAAACTAAGAACATTAATAATGAAGACGGCACTCGGGAATGTCAGTATGGTTATGCTAGTGTCAGCATTTCTGTAGGACATCATTTGCTTTCTTTTTTTCATTGTCATTGGATCTTAAACACTTCCTCAATTCTGCAACTTGGAATTTCGGTGCCAGCTCAGCAGAAACTTCCCTTAGAAAAATATCTGGAAAGTCAAGTCTGTTCTGAATATTGAATAAAGCACAGTTATTTAAACCCTTTAAAGCAGTCTTGTTCTGATAAGCAATCATGGCACCTTCTTGTTCAACAAGGCAGCTCTCTGATACGGCTGCTCACTTAAATACTAAAAGTAAACTTTTGCTCTCCCATGCCTCCTGGAATTGATGCATTTAAGAAGATGAAAATTTGTTTCTATTACTACTGTATACAACAGCAGAATCACAACATTTTCATTACCTCCCTTTGTAGGGTCTTCCTGAAGGCACTGGGGTTGCATAGGTCTAGAAGTCTAAAGAGTTGCAACTTCAGAAATTTTGTTCTTGGCAATAACTTATGAAAACATATTTGAATTTTTTCCCCTGACCTGTCACTTCATAAAAGATATTTTAAAATGTAAACTGAGTGTATTTGATATAGAAAATCAGTAGGCTAAGCAAACAAAGCACCATCAATATTTTAGAGCAGAATTATACTTCAAAGGTTTTTTGTTCTGCATCACTGTAACTGTAAAAAAAAAAATTTCACTGTAAATATTAGTGTTAAAATGTGTATGTTCTGGGATTGCAGATTTGTCTGCAATATTGCTTAATATTTTTCAGATCAGAAATTCAAAATTACTGAAAAAGTATGTCTCAAACAATGACAGTGAATTTGCAGAATTTGCCAAAGTTCAGGATGCTGAGAAAACAACATTTTTGAAATCTGGCCATTGATGTCACATAAGATCTGAGATTTCAAAAATTAAGCCCTAAATTTTTTGTTTCAGCTTTACAAAGCATTTATGTGCCTAAAGATGAAGAGAAACAGCTAGGGAGATTTATAGAAGCACCTAAACATTGGTTGTTAGTCAATGAAAATTAAGCATATAAGCCAGTCAAGTGCTTCTGTAAATCATACTAGATGTCCAGCTGCATATTTAAAAATAGAAAACATTTATAAATCAATTCCTTTGAAGCTGCAATCTCTCATAAACCATATCAGCTATCTGGCATCTCAGTATCCAGGGAGGGATTGCTCTCAGCCTGGATCCTTGTTTTAAAGATGTCCTTTACCTGCGTGATGGACCAATGAAACACAGATGGACAAATCACAACTGAAGCATCAGTTGTGATGTCACTGGTTATTAAATTTGTATACCTTTTTGATGGATTTCCACCCCCAGACAAATTATATGTTGTTTACCATCACATTCTGGAAAACATATGAAAATATGTTTCTCCTAAGGGATAGTACATAAGATAGAATAACCTTTCATATGTCACAAAATATGGTGAAGTATTTTGAGATGTTTTCTCCACTGAGATCTTATATTCATGTAAAGCCAGGTAAAAATGACAGTGATTTGGGCTTAATTTCCCCATAATACAGAAAGGACTTTTTCCTGTTTCACTTTCAGCTTACTCATGTGTTGTCTAATATAGACTTGCTAGGAATATACAGGGAGATGGCACATGTTTTGCTTGGAACAGATGCAAACTTGGATCTAAAATGAGAGGTGTGTTTTATAAGTTGTTACTGATGACATATGGGCATGGCAAATTCAGGACAGATTGTCACTTAACACCACTAAGAAACACCCTTCAAATGAGGCTGGATATGACCCTAACTGATTACATCAGTGCCTGCACTCAAGTCTTTGTGTGCAGGAGGAATTGTTTCAACTCCTTTGGCATTGTGACAAATTCACAAGATCACATATGTCATTTAAAAGAATTACTTTGATGACCTCTGTACTGCTGCAAGTGCCCGGTGCTCTTGTGATGTTATGTATTTCTTTATGCTCCATTGTATCTACATGTGTACAGCACACAGCATGCACACAAAGACAGTGACGAGGAAGAGGAGAGCACAAGATCCTCAGTCCCGTGTGATACTGAGGCTTACACGAGTAATTCTAACATGGAACACCCTGATGCTGACATCTGTTTCCCCAGTATTTCATCTCCAGTTTTACGTGGTATAAAGCAAGTGAGAGCCGCTCTGCCTTGACACTGCCAAATGATGAAAGGAAACCTCACACAGGCAATGTTATGATCATACTTATTGGCAGCTTAGAAATGCTGACTAGAAGAAAGGTATTAGGCTTTAGCTGCAACTCTGAACATTTTGCTTGATAGACAGTCACCTATAGATGACTACGGATTAATGATGGCAGAGATGGCTGCTTTCCATGCAGCTGCTTTCTGGCTTGTAATCAGCTCCTTACTACCTTACCAGCCTAAGCAAATTTCCAGACAGAACTGTGCTGACCTTTACTCCAGAGTGGCATGAGGAAGAGCTATCAAAAGAAAGGGGAAAATAAAGAGAGCAGCAATAAGTCACTTACTATTCTGCTCCTCAGACAAAGCAGCTTAGAGGGAGATGTGCGAAGAGTTGCATGAGGCGTCTGACTGCCAGAGGAGGAGACAGAGAAAACATCTGTGTCTGAGCGTGCATAGGATACTGGGCTCCATGCAATTGCACATTCTGCTTGCACGTGAGACTAGCCCTAAGTGATGTTCTCAATTTCCATATTAATTCAAGGACTGCAGCCAAATGTAAAAACCCAAAGTCTCCAGGGAAGGGAAACAAATCGCTTTCACTTCTGAGGAAATCAATATTAGATGGTGCATTGGTTAAAGTATGGAAACCCATGGATAAGTTCCAGAGTCTGTGTGAAGAGATCCCTTAGGAATTCTTAGAATAGATCTTCATTATATTCAGTTTAGAAACACTTCAAGCAGGAGACAAAGTTAAGTTGGACAATTCTGCAAGTAGCTTGTCTTTTGGCTTAGAAACCAAAATATATTTTAGTGTAATTTGAAACAGTCTGCTAAACCTGTGAACTCTGCCAGCAAAAACACAGCTCTGCCTACACAATCTCGTACCTGGGAAAATAATGAGCAAAAGAACAAACCTCAAAAGTTAAAAAGTCCCCTTTCCCAATGAAGGGTTACAAGGTACTTGGATACTAAGTGATAGAGAATTTGCATAAAATGAGATTCAAGAAGACTATCTTCAATTACATTCAAACTTACAAAGCTGGATCCTAGAAGACCACTCTATGCCCTTATGAAATGTGAAATTAGAAGAAAATTCACAGGTGAGTTACATGAATATGAACTTTAAGGAGATAGAAGACACTGTATTGGTTTAACCACTCTTAGCCAATGAAAGGACGTTCTCTTCTGGTTCCAGCTGTGCCAGTGCAGTATGCTGCCACTCTCAATCTAATCCTCACTGCAAATCATCAAATTTCCTGTGGTAGAAATTATGCTGCCTCAGATCTGCTGATGCTAGGCTGCTCATGTGACTTTTCCTTAACCTTTATCAGTCCAAATGAGGCATATTAGTTGAAATGGTTCAACAGTACATTTTGTCACTAATCCATCTAATTTTGAATAAAATGGGTTAGGGAGCACATGCACAAGCAGTCCTGCTGGCGGGTTTGAGGAGGCTGTTACCTTCAGCACAGGAATGGTAAGTAGGTGCTGGGGACTGTTGAACCTTCAACACCTTGACAGAACTGTTTGCAAAGTGAACCTCACATCTCACCCTTCTTCAGTTACCTCTTGGCTCTTTGTCTTCTGGTTTCATTGAAATCTTAATGCTCTGGGCAGTCAGGAAAGTTAAGCCTAATGGTGGAGAAACAAAACCAGAGAAGAGCAAAAAAAAATTAAAGACTGTAACAAAATCTTGCTTTGTCCAGTCCCAGACTCCAGGATTGCGGCTGCTCTCATTTAATTAAAAATCAACATCAAAATACCCCTTTTACAAAGATAGTGTTGGTTTCAGATATCAGTGAACAAACTAAATTTTCAAGAACTTCTAAAATCTTTAAAGAGCCGGTAAAATCCGTATCATCATCATCATGACACATGGTTTCATAATTAAACACTTATTAAAACCTAAAGCATGCATAACACACTCTCAAAGTCAAAAAGCATACAGAGATCCATGCCACACTCCATTTACACAAAAGCCTGGTTAAAAAAGGAGCAAGTCACCATCT
>NW_009619130.1:0-80427 GCF_000690535.1 Cariama cristata | reverse complement strand
GCTGAACCATCTGTTTCATCCAAGTCCTGTTCTTCATTTATGGTCACTGGGATAGGGCTTCCACAGCAAAAAATGTTCAGCATCATCAGAATCCTCAAATAAATATTTAATACCTTCTAATACCACCCTCAGCTTAGTCACAATAGTGGTTTCAGGACAAAATTTTGGCTCAGGTCACAGATTTGACTTAGCTGGCTATACACTTGAGGATTGAGGACAGGTTTTTGAACAGCACTTCAAGTGCTAGCGAGTTGATCTGAGGGGTTCTGCTATTTCTGCTTTAACACTTGCCATGGGATGGGTAGACCATAACCTCGGCAGAGCCATTATGTGAAAAAACTGTATTGTTTGAGCTGTGGGATTGTGGCCATTTGCAAAAATGGTGAGTTTTGCCTGTTCATCCTGGTGCACTTTCAGTTTAAAAAGGAAAGAAGTCAGACTTGCAAGCCATATATTTCTTTCCATATAACCTGGCGACTACAGAATTTTTTGCTACCTACTAACTATTTTAATCTTAGCCTACCTTAATGTTTAGCCTACCAAAGTATTTGGGCACTCAGGAAGAAATTACTTTCCTGTTCTTCTCCTAAAACAAGCCTTCTGTGGAAGAACTGTCTCTCTGAATTTGACATGAGCACAGAAGGGTAGAAGTTTCCTTTGACGGTTAAATATTTCTTCATCGGTTCACTCTTGTCTGTGTCTTAGAAGCCTGCCTAGGCAGGCAGAAAAACAGGCTTTATACTTTTATGCATTGAGAACACCTGTGTATGTAGGGGATAGCTGTATGTCTGTATTATTTACTGTGCAAACAGCAGAAGATGGAGCAGACAGCTCTTCCAGTACCTTTCTCTATAAACAGTTTGGTAAACATTTAATCCAAAGCAGGCCTGTTTGATGCTGACCGAAATGGAGCATTCCCTAATTCCCAGATGCAGATGTTACTACAGCGGTCAGAATTTAGTGGATATGGGAACAGGCGTTATAAAGGGCAGGTGACTATGGTGGCAGAGAGATGTATTTTTGTTAGTGTCTCTGAAGCAGTTACCACTACCTAGCTCTGCGCTTCATCCTCCGTTGGACTTTACTGCAGTGAAGTAACAAAATGGATGAAATGAGCATTGCTTATCTGCTCCAATGCAAAGCAGATGAGATAGTTTAAATATCCCAGTCCAAACCTCTCTGCTCTGACACCCCACGTTACCTGAGCTGTCACGGGGCACCTAGGCACAGCAAAGTGGCTTCCTGCTGCTCAGAGTTAGGATGTTCTGTACAGCCTTTCTGTTCCTGTCCAAATCATGTTTTCTTCACTTTACAATTTTTCTATTTAGTTTAACTAAACTTATCTTGCCTTCGAACACTGAAGAAGAGAAAACGTGCACCAAAAAACCTAAATAAAAAAGTGTCCCCTTCCCCCTCCAACTCTTATTCTTCCTTTTGACCCTTCCTTTTCTGAATCCATTTCAGTGGATTCTTCCAACAGGGATTAACTGCAACAGCCTATCAGCCCAGTTACATTTCCCCATATAAATTAGTGTATTTGTTTATGGAACTGAAAATGACACTTGAACAAAAGAGAATCTTGGGTGCTTTCACCAGGTTCCTATAGCAACTCTGTACTCCAAACTGCACCAAAGCAGGTACAGCTTAGGGTAAAGTGGCCATAAATCTTTTGCACTCTGACTTTTGTCTTCAGCTAGAGATTGGCCTGGTTTCATGGCACGAAGCCATCTAACAGAGGTTGCTGTGGTACATCATGGGCTGGCACAGCCCCAAAGGGATATTCTTGCAGAAAAGGATATGCTGTGGCCGATAGGCATTTCCCTGATTGTATTTCAAGGACAGGAGCTAGAAGGCAGCCCATAAAGTGCTGCCACTTTGTCACTCTCCCACCTCAAAGGCCCACTTACAAAGAAGAAATTCCCAGACACACCAGTATTTTGGAAAGTTTAGTCCCTGGAATGGCAGAATGGAGCTAGAAAGGGTTATTATCGAACTCAGTGGGCTGTATTTTCCAGCATTTCGTAAACTACTCCCTAGAGCTGCACAAGGCATAGGTAATGTCATTGGAAGTCTTTTAGTCTTATTTCATAAACATAAACGATAATACAATATGTAAAGCATAAACTAACAGCTTTTAAGTTGATACTAGTAATCTATTCTTCAATACAAAAGGAAATAATTTGCATAACTGTGTTAGCCATTGTTAATACAAATATTGTACAAATTTATCATAAACTCCCAGTCTTGAGGAATGATGACCTATGATAGTGATTATCGCTAAGCCATTCTCAAGGCACCTATTTACTAGAAAGACAAGCAAGACCTAAAATGAGCAAAATGTTGTGTTTAGAGGGGTCGCCCAGAGCAGCGTGCTCATTTAAAACAGGAAGGGTGAATGCCAATTGCAGCTAATAGCCAAAGCAGGCTCCCTTTCCACAGCAAAATGATTTAGTGCTTCCATTAGAATTTCCACAAAGCCTGAAGGCAAGAGTGAGAAAACTGGCATGGAGCTGTGCACCGGTGTAGGAAATATAGAGCTCTGCTTTGAGCGTAGGAACCTGCAGAGGTAATGGTAAGTGGATAATGGACAGGATTAGCACGAAAATTTACTGCCCCACTGATACAGCTCAGAGCCATGGTTTATGCCTCTGGAATCGGAGCGAAGGCATCCAGGACAATATACCTGAGCTGGAGAAGGTACATCCAAAAAGAAATTATGAGGCTTACTCTGTCCTTTCTTAAGTGTGAAATTCTGCAGCAGCAAAAGTGTGGTAACTTACTGTTCACTCCTGTAGTGACTGGCACATTTAGGATCCTTCTGCGCTGAAACATGAATTTGGCTGGAAATGGGCATTTACCTTTCCATTCTGAAACAACATTCATATATTTTTTGCTTCACAGTGCATAGGCTTTCCTGATTCAGCACTATTTTGGTGAAAAAGAGGTACGACTGTCATAATGACGAATATTCAGGCCATAAAAATGGACCATACTCCTCTCTGGCTCTTTAAATCCCTGACAGAAAAAGCAAACATGATCCGTATTTCCTGATCATTTGCTAACTGTCTCTCTCAGTCTTGGCTTCTTGTGAAAGCATATTACACTGCCCAGCTGAGAGGGCTGCACATATCCTAGTTTCTCTGCTTCATTTATATGGAGGATAAGGATAATAAGGATATTTGGAGACGGTAGTTTAGGGGAGCAACTCTTCCAAAAGCTATGCTTTTGGCAACATTTTCAGAAAAGCATGACTCTGCGTAACTATTTTGTCCTGCCTTGTGCATATTTCCAAAGACATGGCAATATACAGACCCCTAGGTAATGAGCCTTTTCACAAGTTCATCATTGTTTGCTTGATATATCACTAAGTACTCTCATATTCAAAAGCCACCAAAATAAATTAATGCCATTCTAGTCTACAATTATATATTTAAGAATGTTAAGTCTGCACACCAAAGATTTGTTACTGCTTGTTTCTGCTAGTCACAGAAACAAAGTTTGAGTCGCAGCTGAAGGGCGGGGAGCTGACTGCTGTTCCATTTTTGCTTTTCCACCAGATTTGCTTCCCGAATTTAAGCCATTTGTTTTGCATTGGCAATAAAGAAGTCCCAAAGGTATCAGAAGTGGCACTGGCTGGCCTGTAGCATTGCTATTAACTACAATAATGATGAAGAAATCTGAGTCAGGTTCACTGGCAACACCTAAACACTGCAGTGTAGCTACATTTGGCTGGAGTGAAGGGAAGAAAAAACACATTTAGATGAAGTTCAAATTGTATTCCTTCTGCAAAGTAAGAGAAGATTAAATCTGTATCTCTAAAGCTTCATCACTCTGTTAGGAATGTAATAAATAATTTCTTATCTTTTAACCAATCCCATTTCAAAGCTGTTTTCTCCATGAGGAGTCTTGATTTTGAAAAGCAAGGTCCCTTGAGAAGATTAAAATAAACATTTAAACTAAGTCATTAGGAAATAATTTCTGCTTCATTTTTACACTTATTCAACTGCTACATTCATTAATTTTTGAAAATTCTGGTTGTAAAGATCGTAAGTCTTGGTAGAATGAAAAGGTAAAAAAAATTATAGTGTGCTGCACTCCATCATAAATCATGCCAGGCTACATCACCAACCTCATTTTCCATCATGAGCAAAAGTGATATTGCTTCATATATAATGAAGTTATTTAACAACATTCAAAATCCTGTGCCACCAATCCTGCAAATCTGTCATCATTTGAACCAGGACGATCCTTAAGTAAAAGGCCTGTTTCTTTTACTTTTCAATTATAACCTAGCAGAGGGCTTGAACTGGATGACTCAGTAAGAATCACTGCTGTTATTCTATTTAGCAGCTGCCTTACAACAGAAGTATAAATGCAGCCTGTATAAAGATTTCAAACTTGCAGTGGAGTAAAAACATAGTTTTTAAAATTTGAAAATTAAAATTTATTGGGTTGATTTTGCCAGATTTTCTCAAGAACAAATGACTGAATAACACAGCACATAAAGAATGGATCTTAGGTTTTGTGCTCTCTATTGTAAAACATGTGAATAGCCCTAACTGACATCTGTTTTCTGCACTGAAAAATCAGGACCAGCTCGGCATTAGAGGTAGAGATGATAAAAAAAAAAGTTTTAATTATTTTTTGTTGAAAAACACCTGTTTATCAGAACAGAGATCATATCAATACAGACCTGCTGGAAGCTGCTGGGCTTCCCAAAAATTTTTCTGGATGGTTTCTTGCAAAGCCTCAGTTTTCCAGATGGCACTGGTGCAAAGGCTGGGATTCCAGCCTACCTGTGCATTATAGGTAACCTGGGGACTAGGCACCTGTCAGTGTTCCTCTGGAGTCCCTTCATTCTAGAGTCCTAATTCAGAAGGTTAGGCTTGGTGATGCTGCTGTTGTGAGATTTCCAGCTTCCATCAGAATCCACCCATTTCCAGGATGACAGCTGCTCGTTACAGATTTCTACAGAAGGCAGTTGTACAGGACCTGGGGCTCAGGCAGGATCCACAGACACTACTGAAATAAATGACTGCAGTTCCTTCGCTTATCAGTGAAATACATACAGCTGTGGGTGAGATCTTCCAGCAGCACCCAGCACTGCATAGCAGATAAGGGAACAGTTGATCCAAGTGACACTGCCAAGAGACTTTATGAAACAATCCTATTGCACAAAGGATCAGCTTTGTCTGTCCTTGCAAGAAATTTTATGGAATCCTTATTGACTTTAAATTAAACTGTGCTTTGGTGTACACTAGGCATACTAACTTTACTGAGATATCAGAATCCTATACCTGTATCCTCACAGAAAGTTTCTTGGTGTCTTTACTGATGATAAACTGATGTCCAGATCTAGTTTGAGGAAGAAAAATTCTTCCTGTATTGAGTCAGGATGTATCTTTATTAGTTAACTCCAAAGCTGCAATTCACTATGGCCCCAGGATTACTGGTCTGTAAAAGCTGTAATGTAGTTAGGAATTGAGCATTTTTGCCTCCTGCTGTCTTGCCCTTTTCCCATTGCAATCAACTGTATGACAGTGGTGCTCAAAGAAATCCTTGCAGAGGCCACTGATAAAATATTTCAGTCATGTCAAATGTCACGCTTGTAAAACACTCAAACTCTCTCCTTACTATTGATTACACAATTGCTACCAAGAACTGAATATTATGAATATGAGGTTCGTAAGTCTCAGTGCAGGCTCTGGTAAAACTTATTCAATTTTTCTTGGAGTCCTCAGTCCAAATGCTAGCCACGCATGCCACTCTCAATTTGAGAAGGCTCCGAGATTTCATGAATGACAGCAGCATGATTCAAATTACTTTCTTCAAACCTTTCTGTGTATTGACATTACAGTAAATGCCAAGTGTCAGAGGAACTGCCTTTTTCAATCCTGACTTATTGCTACTGTTATCTATCACTATTACTGAACTACAGCAGTGCCTAGATCCCAACTTTAGACCAGGGGTTTAGAGCACAAAGCAAAAAAAAAAAAGCACAGAAAGCCAGAGAAAAAAGTTTTTACCCTGATAAATAGATTAAGTAGACAAAACCAAAATGGTATAAAAATCAAATATAGATGCCCAGAAATTTGGAGCAACTTGTCTAGGATTACAAAGCAAGAGCGGCAAAGCAGGAAATAGAACCAGTGCTTATAAGCAGCTACACTATGCTTCAGTAATAAATTTATTGCTTTCTTATTATATGACTGATATTCCCTATTTAACACGCAATAGAGACTCCCCATACAGTTGAGGAGTATTTCATGATACCTGTCTCTAACTGGCAAAAGGTTTTTTAGTGTCCTAATCATTAAATGCACAGAGAAGTTATATGTATAGGAGGTAAAACAGAAAGAAAAGGGAAGGGAAAGCACAAATCTGTTTTTCAGAGTTACAGTATGTTACAAAGACCATACATGAACTACCCGAATAGAAAAATAATAAATCACACAGCATCTGCCTTCAACTCCTGCATGCTGCTGAACTGCAGTGATGAGAAAGGTTTATCTATCTTTTGCATCTTTCATTTCCAGCAATGCTGATCTCCTTCTCTCTTCCTTCCTCCCTGGTGATTCTTTCAATTAATAGCTTTTAAATGTTCCTTTCCTGCAGAGACTTCATCTTTCAATGAATTTTCCTGTAGTATTTACATTGTATGTGATACTAGCAGAGATTACAAGTGAAGCCTGCAATTCAAAGTACTGATCTCCTTACGCTAATGTCTCTTAATAGTACTCTGGCAACAAAAGGGCCATAAAGAAGGGGAGATTAATTTGCTGAAGTGTCAGCACAGGGACGACTCTTTTGTGTGCAGAGAAGTGGAACAGCCTGTTCGCAGTGACATAGGCTATGGCCAAACTCCACTGTGCTGCATGTTTCCTCCATCTCCTGAGACCCACAAGGATCCTAGGGTAAATAAGTAATTGCTGCACCTCCAAATTAGATCAATACATGCCAGAGACCAAGCAGATTCACCGTTCTTTCCAGAGCAAGGGCATGTAAAGGATGCCTGGAGTCCAGGCTTTCCTTCTGCCCTTCGCTTGCATAAGATCTCAGAGCTGAGATCAATTTTGTAACTGTGTAATTTCAATGACTTCTATGGACTTATTTCTGCTTTCAAATGAAAATTGGGTCTAAGAACTCGGATTTGATAGAAAACTATCCTAAAATATTCTAGTAGGCCAACCCTGCAGTCCCTGGCACTGCTTTTGATGGAAATTTGCATGTGCATACAAAAGCGGATTTAGAAGTCATTAGTTAGATTTGAGTCTAAATGTAAAACATCTGATTTAACATTACACATTCCCATGAGTTTTGTTTGTTTACATGCATAAGCAAAATTCAATGATTGCCTGTTAACATATTATTCAAAACATAAAAATCAATTAAAATAATTTGCTACAATTCACTCATAGCCAAATGCTGACACAGTTTAAACTGTCTCACTACCTCCCTCAAAAGCAATAGGAAAACCAAGCTAAAGATGAATATAGATTTAGCCACTTTAAGAAAAAAACTTTGTGTTTTTCCTCCCATATTACAAAGTAACTGAAGAACAATGAATAATTAAAAAGATTGGTCAGCTTTTAAATAAGCTTTGCCCATACTTGCTCTAGATTAAATAAAGCTATTGTGATAATTTAAATAAAATCAATTCTATTTTTAGAGGATTTGGTCCAACTGTATGTAGCTGGTAATTAAGGAAATACCAGTTCCAGCACTTGCTCTTTCTTGTATTTTCTTGAGGGCAAAGTACAGACAATTTCTTACAGCCCAGGCCCTGCAGACCTTCCTGGTATGAAAAAATATCTGTGGCTTGCAAAAGCCTGTCACGACAGCTACAAAGGAACCTGCTGGCAGGATAAACTACAGGGGTTATCAGAGTCCACACAGGCTTCAACTTTTCAAGGAGATAACTCTGCATTTCCCAAGGATTTTCATAATTTTTATAGAATGTGACACTCTCTGGAGTTGTAGGTTGCGTCCTTCTTCATGGATTAAGAGCATCCTCTCTAATTCATCTCTTCCTTGATGGACAAGAAATCTATCTACTCCAGTCACAGCAGAATTTAGCCTGAGAAATAGGTGTGATGTGGTAAAGACTGAGCCAGGACTCAGATTTCAAGATTAAGACTTATTTGTTATCGTTCTGATAGGACATGCTTTGTTCCTCTGTTTGTTAGGGAGATAAATTTTAAAAAGCACTGAAGTCTCCATGGATCCTACATTCAAAAGCCCGTGAGAGCCTATTATTAAGTAGGAATTAAAACTCAATAAGGAAATAATTTTCCTTTTCATGACTTGACTAGTTATTTTAAGTCAGGAGTAATTTATTTCAATAATCAAGAGAAATTATATGCTTAGAATGCAATGGCTGATTTTCAAAGGCATTTTGTTAACTTCTGTATCTTTATAAAATCTGCCCCACAGCGTACTTCCTACTAATAAATGAACTAAAATAATATATTAATCTGTGTTGGAAAGGGGGAGTGGTGCTATGTTTCCACAATCAGCAGGTCCCAGGTGGGAAGTCAGGCTGCAACTGAGACAACTTGTTTCCACAGAGGAGAGCTGCTTGGGCTTCCAGCTTCTGCTCTGTAGACCCATCCTCATCTCAGAGCTGTTTCAGTGTTTCCCCCCCTAACTCAAGCACTCATTAAATTCCACTATTTTCCCCTTTCAGGCTAATGGTTGAGAGAAGGTTTTTATTTAGACATCCTTTGTTTATTGCCCTATACACTCTAGAGTAAGTCTGCCACAGCTCTAGTACCCCTAACACGTCCCAACCATTTCCAGCTTTCCTGATCTTTTGAAAGGTGAAGTGCTACTGAACAGTGGCAGAGCTTTGTATGCCTAATAAACTCATTTAATATCTCCGTTTTTTCCAGGTCATTAACTCTTTGGTTGTTTATTTACTTAAAAACACCCAGTCAAAGAAGCTCCCCAGCATGACGTAGTTCATTCCCAAAGCAGCTTCACATGAGCAGAGGCACTGTTAGAGGATCAGGCATTATGTAGCTAATATTCAGCCCTGTGGAATGTCATTAAAAAGCCATAAATATTGCAAGCAATTTTACAACTCAAACTCCACTAAAATTTTACATCAGATCATCTTCTTATACACTGAGATTGTATATTAGGTAAACTTGAATACATTTAAAATTAATTGGCCTCTAAGTTTTCTGTTGTCTGCCTGACCATGAGTCTTCCTGTCCCTGGACTATGATTTGCATTTCTATACCCAAGCTAGAAGGGTATATTAGCCTTGGCTGAGGGCTTTATTGATACGTCTGTAGTACTTCTAAAGTCTGAAGCTATCATTTCACATTAATAAGCAGAATTGCTTAAGGCTGCTTGAGCAGGATTTAACCCCCACCTGCACCCGCTTGTGCCAGTAGAGGTATTTTTGCAGTTGTACAATAACCCACAGGGAACATGTGCATGGGGAGGTGATTTTTCATTTCCCTGCTGTGTTTCACCATGTGGCCAAACATATAGCGAGACATGCTGGTGCGAGTACAAATTGCCATATCCACCGAAGAAGTGCATGTGGGAAGACAGTCTCTGATATTCTGAACTTTCCTACCTTTTTTTTTTTTTTTTTTAAGCTGGTTGTTAGAGCTAAATGTGGTTTTAGAGATCGCCAGAAATCCTTGACAGATTTTTGATTCTGGCTCAAAACATCATGCTTTTCCCTATGAATTATATTTATCCAGATCCCTACTTGTTATAAATCCTTGTCACTCACTGTGTATCAGTGAAGCAATAACAATATGCAACAAGTTAATAAATGTCCCCTTTAATGTGAAAATCAAGGAGAGATTTAAGCAACAGCTTATCTTTAGCTGCATGCTTATTCACAAAAGGCAATAAGACTGCAGAGCATGTGTAGGTGTTCTGCTGAAGCATGGCTCAATGGAAAGTCAGAGCTGAGCTTCCTCTGTTAAAACTATCTGAAGTAAGTTATACAGATTAAAATGCAGTACAAGAGCTTAGGCGGAACCTGTAAAAAAAAGCAAGCAGCTAAATATCATGTTATGGGTTTTCATCTTTTTTGCAGGGTGGAATTAGCTTAACCAATTTCCACTCTTTTGGTAGAATACTGACTGAACAATCCCATTAGAGAAACAGAAATTGAATGGGCAGCCAATCGTAAAAATAATTGCTCAACCTTTATCCTCTCCAGCTGATTTTTGCAAATCTGAACTCAAGAGCCCTCCTTATGCTAAGCATGAATTGATTTGTCTAAAACTGAATTAATTTAATTTGGGAACAGTCATGTTTGAAGGAAAAATGTTGCTTGACCAAAATTTATTATTTTGATCTATGATTTCTGTGTAAGTGCAATAAAAAAATGAAGTACCTGTATTTTGAGGATTATTATGTCTACACATGAGACTGCTACTTTTTTTTTATATCACCAGCAGCAGGAGCAGACTGTTTGCTACAAAGACCTTTAGACTAGCAGCTTTAATATGAAAGCAAGACGCAGAAGTCCCAGAGCTCCATTTTCTCCTTAGATACTGGGTAAGATGCATAACCTTTCTATATTTGATTTTGACATAATAGGAAGAAATATACTTACAAGCCTGGCTGACAGCTGTACTTTCACAGACATTACTAGTTTAAAAGTTTATCAAAAAGAATGTTACTAAGACCGAAAGCTATAATTTGAAAGGCTCCAAAATATAAAACACATGCAGCTACATTAATAGCATAGAGACTATCTGTAAGCTGATCCTACACATCAGAAAATGCCATAAGATTAGCTAGGTATTTTTAAGGTGTCCCATTACATAAAACAGCAGTACCAGAGTTAAAAGAAGTGTATTCCAGAAGCTGATATGAATTCATCTACAAGATCACAGATGTGCTGGTTAATGTTTATGTATTACATAAGACTGCTAAACTCTGCAAGATAATGGTGAAACAGTGTGATTCTAAAGCCACCCTTCAGGCAACTTTTATAGTTAAACTAAAAAGACCCCAATCTGTAGAAGAGCTAAGAACTTGCTGTTTCCACCACTTGCCCTAGAAAACTAAGGATGCTTAGCAACTTGGAATTCATGTCTGAGTCTGACCAGAGAAAGACTGCAGAATTACGCCATATATTAACATGTAGCTGTAGCATGCCATTTCTTTTTTAATCATAGGCAAACAGTAATATGCAAAGATCTGGATTTCTTCTATCTTTTCACCTGTTAGTCAACCGTGATTTGCTGATTTGCAAATTTCCTGGTTTCCACTGATTTGCACTACAACACCACTCAGGGTCCCAATATTGAAGCCCCACTGCCTTATGGTTTGTACACACACACTGATTTCTGTCATGCCTGCATGTTCTGTGGTTGTTCATATGCACAGTAAATTCATGTAAATTTGTGTCTTTCTGATTTGTTAGCTTTGTGAACCCACCTTTCATGTGAAAATACAGCATAGAAAAGCATTTCTGTCACTGTAGATCACAAACTCTTTGGATGTCCAGAAAAACATCAAGGTATTGACACTATCCAAAAACCAACTAATTCCTTTAATTGCTAGCAGCATGGTCTAGCTCACTGTTGGTACAGTTACTCAGTGCTAGAGGCAATTAAAGCTAGTCAGCTAGTCAGTGAATAGTACAAAAAAGACGCTTGCCAGAGACACAAGAGGGGGGAGTTACATAAAGATTCATGAGCTAAACATCTTCTTGCAAATCTTTGAGCCATCCTTGTGTAAAGCTTTCTTGGCAGCTAAACAGAATGAAGTTTCCAAAGGGAGAGTTTCTCCCAGTGGGATTCACAAAATACTTGTTGTATTGATAAATCTTTCCTCTGTAATAAAAGTTCAAACTCCCTGGGCCCATTCTGGGTTTTTATTCATGGTTTGAACAGCATTTTGCAAAAGAGGGTTGTTCTATTAGAAACAATAACTGGCATGTCCATTCACTTTTTCATGAGTCATTGTATGCCCAGAAGCCTTAAACAACTTTTTTAGGTATTCTTCATTACCATGCAAAGGAAGTAGGCCTTCTTCAAGAAAGAAATGTAACCCTAAGTAGGAATATGAAATGGATAAAGATTAACAGGCAGGTTCATAATTCTTACTGAAATGACCAGACACAATTAATTCTTGCAGCTGTTAACAGAACCAGCAATAAATAATTGTTTAAATCAATGGAACCTAAGCACACATTTTGAGTACTTTACTGACAGGAGGTGAACTAAGAACCTGGAAAAATGTGTTGCTAGTTTGGGGCTTTACTGGATACTAAATGATACCCCTTAGTACTTGTCTCAGTTGTTCAGAATTAGATACAGAAGATTTTAGAATCAGTAAACTCCTTAAGATACAAAAAAATTTCTCTTTTCAAGTGTAGTTAAAATATGTATGTGTACTTCAAGCTCCTTCCTATCTCCTGCTAGCTTTTAGTCTTTTTTTAATGAACTCGTCACTAATTGGGAAAGGTCCTTTCCAATTTGTGACATGTTTTGGATTGCTCAACAGATCTAATTAGCATTAAGTCACTTCATCTCTGAATCAAGCATTTTTCTGCTCCTGCTATCTTCCAGCATTTAACAAATTAGTGCTTAGTAATGCCTCCAGGCCATTATTAAAGTTTGTCCTTTAATCTGGAAGTTTGAATTGATGGTCCCCTGACTCTAAAAAACCCATTGTCTGTGAGCTCAGGGGATTGAATGGGAGAGAAGGAAGGGTGGCGGGCCTGGAAAGATAGTGAAAATGGACAGAAAGGAAGCAAGTCACTGAACAGCAATCCCATTGCTAAGCTGAACGGAAGACTGACGTAGTGTTTGAGGGGAAGGTGACTTTCACACCTCCCATTCAAGACTGCAGTAGGTATCTCAGACTCCAGAACAGAAGTCCTGCCCTTCCCAGCATCACTGGCAGACCCTAGCCAAAACCACCGAGCCTCCAGCACTACGTGATCCTGGAAGGAGACTCTGCATACACATGAGTAGCCACAGAAGGGAAATCTGCAGTGCAGAACAAGTCATATAAAATTCAGGAACTACCATCTATATGTGCAAAATGATAACTTATTTATTAGTTTACTGGCTCACTCTTAGGTAATTGCTTACAGAGAAAACAAACCATGGCGCACACAGCAGGCAGTCTGACATGGCAGGGAAGACAAATAGATGCCTAGATAAATAATATGTAGAACATTCAGTCTCTGAAGACAGGTTCAGTGAATGCTCCTTGGTTGGCCAAGTACAAATGAACAACAAATAATTCAACCCAATGACCCTCACCAAAAAATACATAGTGGTTTTTATTTGCAAAATCTGAAAACCATCCTACTCTATTCCCAGTTCATTGGATCTAGTGTTCCTTTTTCCCATAGAGAGCACAGAAAACATTACGCTTTTGTCTGAAAAGGCTATAAAGTGAAACTGGAAAAAGAAAGCAGTAGTGAATGAGAAGAGGTGTTTTTTAGAGACCATTTCTTCCACCGCTTTTTTGGTTTTTGCTTTTAGTCATAGTCTGTGTCTCAGCGGATAATAACGCTAAAAGCTGGATGGCACCCAGACACAGCATCCCAAGTCTGACATACTGATGATAATTCAAGGAGCAGAGACTCCCTTCTGAGCTCTGAACAGCCACATCTGTCTCAGTCCTTTGGGTTTTTTCCTTCTAACTCAGCATTTATTTCCTCTCTTTGTATCCATCAGTTTGCATGCGCACAGAAACCCCTTTTCTTCCACAAATCTGCTCAGACAGCTACCTGGCTAGAGATGAAAGAAACCTGCATTACAGGAACTGGAGCAATGTCAGAGCTTGCATTGAGAGAAAAATGTGCTACCCAAGTGTAGTCACGGCCACTGGTCTGGGCCAGCCTTGGCCAAAGTATGGCGGCCTATTTGAATCTCAAGTGTACATGTCAAAATTAAGCTGGCCAATATCTTACCTCACCACATATTTCAGCAGCTGAATTCATCCGCTGAAATTGGGAATTTTACCATCCACATCAGTTCAAGGACTGTGCCCACACTGCTTCAAGGGGTAAGCAGAGTACATGCCAATCTGTCCTACTTGTTCAAAGCAGATCTGTTAAAAGGTAAAATCTTGCTGACTGACAAATTACTCGCTATGGCTTTTATTGTACATCAGCTACTTCCTAGCTTCTTCTTTTGTTCAAATTTGGCTGAAGCTCCATCCACAAAGAAAGTTTGAGCATGTACTTGGAAAAATACCTCTCTCCTCATGCAGCGCCATGCCTACTGCTGCCAGATTTTATGATTTGACTAAACAACAACCCAAAGCTCAAAAAAGAGAAGGCCAAACCCTCAAAGCTGTTATTTTTGCATTTCATAATTCTTACGCCATATTCAGGGCTCCCAAATGGCTGGCAGACATTTTCAACATCTGATGTTGGCAACAATGCATATTGCTGTAGCTGAGCTCACATGAGCTGGATACTTTTCAATTTAAAAGAAGCTGATTTCAAAGCATATCCAGTAAAGCGTTCATCTAGACAGCAACTTTCATGAGTTCCCTGATAAAAAACAGTGTTCACAATCAGGCCAAAGCTAAACACTTTATTTTAATTGGTTTTCAAAGTGAGAGCAACTTACCAAGACTTAATATTCAGAAGGAAAGGGAATTCAACAGGACAACAGCTGGGGGAAAGTGTGCCAATGGATGAATGACTAGTTTAGCTTGTGGCAAAGACTATTTCTTCTTGTGGCAAAGGAATGTTAAGCAAGAGAATGGATCATTTAGACATATTAAAAATATAAAAAACGGGTAGTTAAAAACTAATAATCTCTTCAGTAGTTCCTATCATTGATTCTAAACTTTTCTGTCTAAACAGCAAAACCTTTAGAAGCTCCCAAGACCAGAAATTTGTCCAATCCTTATAGGCTGATGTCTTTCCCTCTACAGCAAGACACTTGAATTTAAAATGCTGTATTACTTAGCACTTAAAATCTTGGCTGTATATTCATTCTAATTACTTTCAAAACCAGCTTTTGACTGTGCAGCAAATGAGATAGCTGGCATGTTAGAATAATACTGCAATGTTCCATTACTGCCTTTTTGTGCTAAAAGAGGAGTCAGTCATGGCATGCTGCAATATTCCCCTTATTTTTAAAATAAGCAAAAATATATTTCTGCAGTTTTTATAATAGACTGAAAGACTGTCCAGCTCTGCTCAATATGATTTTGGATAGTTCCTCTAGCTCTGAACAGAACTTTTTATAAGGAAACAACAGATAATTCACAGCAAAAGACTTCTTTCTTTGTCTATACTATTGTTTGGTTTGCTTGATGCGTGGGGCACAATGCAAGTTTTAGACATACTGCAATGTCTTAATGTCACACAATCAAATATTGGTTAGTCAGCACCAGAGCTGTAGAGCTGAAACCAGCAGAAAAAGAATGAAACTAGACATCCTTTTATAAGTTTTCACAACTCCTTCACACATATGACATTTGCGGATTAAGCATACAATGAGGACGGCACATCTCCGTGCTTTTGGGTACTTTGCACTGCTCTGGGCGTGTAAAGGTGCCCTGTAGTCAGGTTAGCCATCTGCAGCAGAGTCAGTTGTCAGGTGGAGTGAACCCATAGCAACTCAATAGCCAACAAAAGTTTTTGCAGCTTGTCAAAGGACCTAGCCATAAAAAAGGGGGCATGGGGGAAATTACCATTGCTTTCATGTCTCTGTGTTTCATGTCTCTCCAGTTGCTGTACCAGCACCTTACAGTCCCTTACACTTTCAAAAATGACTGCAGCTATTGTGCTACTATAATTTGTCTACAAGCTCAGACCCCTCTGGATAAGTGTACAAATTACTATTTTCAACTTACTTTTGCAAATGTGCATACAGGTTCTCCATGAATTATAATGACTTTTTCAGAAATGGATTAATGGCTAGAGTCTACAACTAATATAGAACTCTACAAATAACTTACTGTGGTGGTTTAAATGATGTATTATGCTTATTTATAGTTGCAAATTATTTTAGAAGAGATTGTTAGTTTCTTGAACATTCCCCAGATAACTTTCACAAATAATTTTTGATTTGCAGCTGCACTTTCTTGGGAGATGTTCAATATTCAAAGTCTGATGTGAACTGATTGGAAATTCCAGTCGTACAAAATAGATCTTTGTATTCTAACTAATGAAATTCTAAACTAGGGGTTTAGTGCCATATTTTATCAATTTAAAACTTACATTCAGCAGAGTCCCTTTCAATATTTGTTTTATACTTGCTGCTTCTGTCAGGGAAATAATTTCATAGAATATCTATGAAAATGGAGCATAAGAAATATAAGCATTGTTGAAAAAAAGTGGATTAATGATTCAATTTCATATTTATGGTTGCAGTTTCACAATGTTCATTTAATTCAGGATAAATTTTACTAATATGGCACAAATATGAGAGTTGTTCTAAGTATTTCTTTATGCAGAACCTAGAATATCATCAGCGTAGTTACTGATTGTACAACAATGTTCAAAGGTTCTCAGAAAGCATAGACTTTAAGAAGAGAAGATACAAGAGGACGTACGCAGAATATTATACAGATAAAAATCAGTGTTTGCAGTGCTGGGAGGCACAGATGGATTGCCCTGCCCTTGGAGGAAGTCGTCTTTTTGTATAGACACTGCCAGACTTGACTTTTATCATACCTCACTAATCATTCTAAAGCATAAAACTGGTTTGCCTGAAAGGGCATCACATGACATTTGCAGTATTTCCCTAGGGCAGAGCACAGCAAGGGCTTACCTCGCAGGACTGTTTGAAGAGCCAACAATACATTGATTGCTCAGTGCTGTGAAGACAGAAGTGTTATGTTAGTGCTTAATGCTTCTCACAATTTTTTTAACGATTATTTGTGCAACCTCCACCTCTGCAGCACTTCAGGTCTAGCAGAGGAATGTGCCTTTTGGAGATGCTCCAGGGCACAGACTTATTAAGAGCTAGACACTGGATTCAGCTTTCAGGGCATGTGATGCGACTGTCATTTATAGCTACATTTGAACAGTTTGCCTCTCTCGTCATCTGTTTATTCTTGCTGCAACTTGACTGTATCAGTGTGTAAGCCTCTAGATTTTTTAAAAAAATATAATTTATTTGTGTTCATATAAACCAAACACAATAGGCATAGAGAGAATATGCATCTGGCTGTGAAGTTCTTTCACAACAAACCCCTTTCCGAAGTCAATGGAGCCAGGCTAGAGCTCTTCCTAATCTTCAGAAAAGTACTGACATGTCCCTACTGGATGTCTGTTGAAGAACAAGGCTGAGTAAATGGGCCTGTCTTATCTCCCCTGGTGATCCAAGGCAGTAGGATGCATACAAATCAAGTCCCATGAGAAAAACCTGTCCTTCTCCTGGATTCATCTTCCCAGTCCAACACATAGTCCAAGAGCACAGCTATGTCTTCCATCCACATAAAAAGGTTTTACCACCTAATGATGAAAGGTAAAGGTATCCCTGCCACCCCTTCACTGAGATCTTCTGCAGTGGCTTTGATAAGTAGTATCTCAGGAGCATGTCTGCCTTGGGGACATACTACCCAAAATGCCAGGAAAGAAGAGAGAATCTAGAATTGCATTCTCTTTCCAGGGTACCTTTGGCATTATTAAAACACAGTGCCTCCTTACTTGCTTCTGCTCCCAAAGCTCCTCACTCAACTTCTGTCTAATCTTAAATATTCAGTTACTCAAACGGAGACATATAAACTACATTCAATTTAAACCCTATGCTCTTCTACCCTGACTAGGTGTTCTGCTTCTCACAACCCTATAGGCAGGCAGGCTCTGGATGTGGATCCCAGGAAAGGCTTACACAGTTTCAAGATTTTGAGTGCAGGGAACTTTTCCGTATCCTGCGTGGTACAAGGGAGGCCTTATGTGGCAGGTCATCTCTGCGCCTGGAGACCTGGATACAGAAAGTCATCCAAGAAACAAAAAAGCCTTGGCTAAGGATTTTAGCCATTAGCTTTCAAGTAGCAACTGAATAAGCTGTATGATGAGGTTTTTTAATCATTGTGAAAAGGTTTTCAAGCATTTTGAAACCACCAGTAAATGCACTTGCTGGATTTCCATACGGCTTCCATTTTTCACTGTCAATGCATCCTAAGTTGGCAAAGCTTTGCACATTTGGTAGCTTTTTTGCATTTAGTGCATTTATCAGTTGTTTTGAGTTTCAATATGATTAGCTGATATCTGAACAAATTCCTTAGGCAATCTTACAACTAGGTTATATGATGATTAAAAAAAATTGACAGGATAACTGTGAAGGACAATCTTCAAGATAAAGCAATAATCTTCATCAGAAGTATAAATGGAGGAGTCACGGCAACAGTAAAGATGAAATCCAGATGTAGTCCGAGACCATTATTCTGACCAATTTCAACCTAAGCATCACAGCAGAGAGACTTGGGAGAGAAAAATGAGATCATAGGGTGGGAGTGGGATAAATAATTCTAATTTAGGAAGCATCAGAGAGGTAGGGCTGATAGAGGGATTGTGCATACCCCTACCAGTCCCCATCACAACTCAAAGCAGAATTCACCGGGTGGTGGAATGAGAGGGCTACAGCACTCTCAGCCTTTCAGGTATTTCAGTAACTTGTGTTGAGTAGAAAGAAATGCTGCTCTAAGGAGGCAGAGCTCTACCCTGCCTCTCTGATGGGTCATGTTTCCAATGCAACTAACTGATGCCACCTCTGACTCATCCTTAGTCTAGGCTCTGTACTAGTAACATGTCTTTCCATCCATTGCCTTGCTCCTTCAGAGCCTCCAATTCCTTTTCCTTTTCCATTTTCAGTATGTGGGTCCTTGTCCTTTTCCTCCCTTCTTCTTCCTTTCCTGTGTCCAGATAGGATCTCTGCTTCCTCCAGCTTCTTCAAAATGTTCTTAAAGTGCTTGCTTGCACTTCAGGTATTTGAGACTACATTTTTGAACATCAAAACCTATCAATCACAGAATTTCCAGTTCCTGAATAGATATGCCCTAGGATCTGTAAAAATATATGCAGAAATGCCCTGTCTATTCACCGAGTGTACATACCCATGGGCAGGACACCATTGTGTGAGTGTGATTTGGCAGTTTGATCAGGAGCTGTTTTGTAAAAGAAACCTTTCCGTAGCACAGATTTGTACGCAGCCTTCATGCAGACCACCTGCTTTTTTATGCTTGAGATATCAGAAATATCATCCAAGTCATTTAACTCCAAAACCACTGGACTATCATAGAGGGTGAAGGACACGTTAGCATAGGCCATAGCAGGCCACAGCCTTTCTAGTGCCAATACCTGTCAATCAGATGACCAGCTGGGGGGGTCAGGAAGGAGGATGGAGACCGAAGCACTGGTTAGTCAATGAGGGAGCTACAGGAGATGGCATCCACAAAGTGGGCAGCAGATGGACAAGGGACAACTCCTCTGTGGTATGTGAGACCCAAGAAGTCTGACTTGTTTTTTACACAAATTCCAAATCATACCACCATGCTACTCTAGGCCCTTGGTTACAAGAAAAGCGTACCGTTCTATGGCATAGCTATACCATTTTCATTTAGAAATGGTTTATGGAAATGATTAGCAATGATTTTGAGACCAATTTCTGCTTCACAGCCCCTCTGACATTCATTGGCAAAGGCCCCTGGCACTCAGAGAGTTTTGCAAATGCAGCATTAAAGCTTTTATATCTCCTGTCACTAGTTATCACAGCTCTGTGGGATTACTTTTTTGCAAATGGAAAGGAAGGGGCTGGATTTTGTTTACCTGTCCAGTGCTATAATACCACAAATTCAAAACGGCTTCAGCCTTGAGCATGGCCACAGGCACAATGGAGGCCTCAGTTTTACTGCTTTTCCTTGAGAAAAAATTAACCCCATCTTTCTTGAAGCATATTACATAAAGAATAGAAAGCACCGACAAGGGTTTTTTTTAAAATGGCAAGGACTGCAAATAGTAATGAAGCCAGAGGACTTAGCTTAAACTAGGGAAGGTGAGGAAATGGCAACAGAGAGAAGCGAAACAGAAAGGAAAGAGGACAGGAGTTCGGAGAATGCAGCTACTGCTATGCTAGCCAGCACAGAACAAGTGTTTCATCTATCTTACAGAATAGATGAAGGCAAATCAGACAGTAGGGAGCAGGGAGATGAAAGAGGCGACTTGGCAGGAAGATGTCTGTACACGGGGGTATGGTACTGGCTGAGAAAAGCTGAGCCTGGACTCCTCCGGGCTCGGAGTCGTCGCTCTCTGCTCTCCCTTGCACGCTGTTCTTGTACTGTGGCAGGGTTGAGTGTATAAAGGGTTAAGACAGGGGCTGCATCATTTCAGAGCCCCTGCACATTAAAGGGCTCCTGTGCTCTGTAAGCAGTCTGTAAGCAAGCTAAGCTTCAAATCAAAAGACTTGAAAGAACCTGAAATCTTCTATTTTCAAAATAGCAGAACAAAACACTTCCATTATTCTCCAGAAAATAATCCCCTTCTTCTGTTATCAGGAATTATATAAAATCATAACTTTAGTTATACTAAAAATATATTTTTTTGGTGAGGAAACAATTTGATTAATGTCATCCAGCTTCATCTGGTACCTGTCACTGTAGTGCTCAAGAAATGAGGTGTCAGTATATATCAGCAAATACTGAACAGAGAAGATTCATTAGATGGGAGTCAAAGAGTTGTAACACAGTTCCTCAGGTTTGTAGGAATAAAAAACCTATAAACTTAAATTGTTGACGTGCATAGAAGAGAAAGCTGGAAAAGACTCCCTATGACTTTCTGCACTGGACTTTTGAGAAGAGCCTGAGAAAACACACACACTTCCACCAAAGTGAGGGTTAAACCCCCCTGATTACAGAGGTTTATTAATGGGCCCAGACAGGAGAACACGTGAGAGAAAAGGCAGATAACCTAACAGTGAACGGAGAGCCCTGTTAGCAGACCCCAAGAGAGATTTTTCCAAAGCTGGAAGGAGGAGAAACAAAGCAGGAGCTCTGTACACATACAGTGTGCGGTGGCTGTGGCAGTGTGTCTGAACACCTTTCTTGAAAAGCTAGTTTCCACCATGGGATTAAACCCAGTATAGGGTTCAGTAGCCCCCCAAATGTTTCCTCAGAGTAATACTGTTCATGACAGTCACTGCATATATACTGAACAGACCAGAGTGTGTGTTCAGATTTAACAGCCAGCCTGCAAAGGCAGGTAAGCAGACCTATGAGGACACAACCAACAAAACTGTACACCAAAATCTGAAGATACAAAACCAATCCATGTAGCAGAACAGTGCCAGATATCAAAGTAGTCACACCTGGTATACATAGTCATTTTAGGGTAAGTGAAAATTCATTCCATGCACCAATAATTCATTAAAAGAATACGTGTACACAATATCTCCTAACCATTTGTTGTTAATATTTATTTATTTATAGTGATGTATCAATATAGGTTTGAATTTTATATTCTTCTGGCTAAAACTCTGAAGGAATGTTATGTGCACAAAGAGCTAAACAGAGCTGTAATTTCAAGATAACTTTTTAGACATTCTTTTCATGGTACAAGTTGTAAAGGCTGCTGTTTAAAAAAAATAAACACAGCTTAGTGAGATAGAGCAAGTAAATAATAGATGCTCAGCATAGAAGATGACTGCTTTTCCTCTCTCAAACATGTTGGCCAAATGCAGAAAAGTAAACCCTGAGGAGACTGGGTCACAGTTAATTTGGCTGTCAAGGGAGAATATTAAATGGTGAAATCACATTTTCACCTCCATAAGAAAATGCAGGAAGGATATTTACTTTGCATGTATAAATAACACATTTTATTGTTCTATTTTAACATTTCTTTTCCTCAGACCACCTCCAAGAAGGTTTCCATAGAAACCTAAGAAGAAAAGCAGAGGAACATAATTTTGCTCAGTTTATATTGATTTCAAATACCACTGCACTTACACCAGCCATGTGTCTTCTGCAGACGTTTTTATCAGCTGAAAATCTAAGTGTTACAGTTGATTAAAATAGCAATTTAGATTTAGCACAGTTATCAAAAATACTGTTTGCATTTCAGTCTATCACCTACCCAAGTTATGGCATTGTAGAACATCAAAGATGAGCGATTTTTTAAGCAACTGTAATGAGTTCTATCAAGATGAAAACTGCTTTGGAACAGCTACGGTCCTCCATTCTCTCTGTTCTTCCCTGGTGCTGATTTAAGGTACTATAGACAATATATATTAAATCAGATATGAATCTCTTCAATTTCTTCAACTGCCTTGTATTGGTGACTAACATAATGATTTCTCCAGAGAGCCTGACCTCTGTTCCTTCCAAGGGATGTGACCTGGCCACTTGCTGAGGATGATGCAAAGTCTCTGAAAGCACTGGGCCACATGCTTTTTGCAACTTTAATGTCTTGATTTCTTTCCCTGGGTTTTTATTTATTGCACATTGCTTTCTTCTTTTTTTTTTTTTTTTTTTGCCTCTCACATTTTAAAATCTTTTCACCAAAGCCAGAAAACAAGGAAAAGTAAAGAAATCAACACATTTTAAACGATTCCCAAAGGCTTCAAGGATGCAGCCTCTTTCCTGCATGCAGTTACTTATTACTGTTGTTCGCTTCTAACTCATTTATACATGCCTGAAACCATTTTAGGAAAACCAGTCCGACAACAACTGAATATTGTATTCTGAGAAGAAGCCTCACGCTGAGATGCCTGGAAGATTATATGTCTGAGCTTATAGGAACACAGAGGTAGCTTCACTTCATCCTCTTTTCTTGAGGAAGCTGCAAATTAGCAAACCCTTTTAGGATTCCAATTTCAATACAATTTCTTCCTGCTTACAGAGAGCTGAAACTTGATGACCTCTCACACTGTTTATCCTAAATGCCAGTTGCTGGAAGTCAAAGGTATCCCAGTGGCATGAATCTAGCTTTAACTTTTATGCAGTTCTAGCTTTGCTATTCACAAAACCAGAATACGAATAAACCTGTTGCAATACTAGGCTAAAAGAATAAATTAATTCAGTTTTGTTGTCTAGGATCCATTATTTCCACTGCCGTATCAGTTCTGGATGACAGAATACTATTTATGCAAATACAGCTACACACAGATCGGGTGAATATCAAATTATACATTCCCTTTCTATTCAGGGTGATGAGTAAAGATGACCGGTGAATTCAGGCTTTTGCTCTTTATTTTTTTTATCATAGTCACTTTAGGAATGGCAGATTTCCTTTCTATTCTGCTTTAATTAAAAGTTTTTTTTTCAGGACATCCAGAGGATGACAGAACCCTCCCTGAAAAAGCAAACACAGGGGACTAATCCTTCTCCCCTTTCTGTACTCATAAACATCAAGATACAGGTGACAATACAGAACAAACAGCACCATAATAAGGCACAGCACCGTTTCTTGGGGACTTTCAAGCTTGATTTCCAAATTATAACCCCATTGTAAGATCACATACCACACAGCTTTCATAGGGGAGCAGTTTCAGATTTCCTGTGTATGTTTATTTTTAGGTCAGGTCTCCTAATGAGCTCAAAGTAAGTGAAAAAAATCCCCCTGATGAAATGATGTAACGAGTATAAGCTCTGACTCTGTGCCCAACAATGGTTAACAATGTTGACACTTGAATGACGGCCAGAACAGGCCAAACTTCTGCTCCTGCCATTTTAAAAAAAGAAACACATTGGCCTATCTTTCCTCATTCTCTGATAGTGAAATTTAAAAATAGAACTATGCACTCTGGAGGGCTCCAAGGGCTCCTTTCATTAATGTGAAAAATCCATCATTTATAGCTCTGCAGCATGAATAGGTCTGGAAGACATTTAATCACTAGTGAAAATGCCACAACCCCAACCCCACTCCTGCAGATGTATATATAGCTCACAGCCATTCATCTGGGCTTGTTGGGAACCGCTCGAGTGTTCCATATATTCTCCATAGTGAATGAGAGCAAAGGAACATGTAATGAAAACTGCTAGTCCAAAATACAAGTTACACTGAAAATACATAAACAATCATTTTGAAGGATAGGTAAATGATATTGGTTGCTTTCTCAATATAATATATTTTGCCTAAGTACTTTCCAGTGAGGATCAAATCACACTTTCGATCTCTGTCACTCTTCTTGACATGATATGTGGCAAATGGGAAAGCAGCTATAAAAAAAATCTATCTTGGTATTAAGGACAGGAAGGCTTGTATCCCAAAGACTAATCTGTATTAAACTTCAGACCTTTCTACAACGAGATTTGAAGGTTCTATGTAGTTTTCTGATTTCCAGTTACATGCTGAGGAAGATAGAAAAGGTTTCACTGTGAAAATTGTCTGATTGAAATGTTCCATATCTTACGAGAGGGAGCAAGATTAAATTAATCTACACTTTTGTCTGGATAGATACACATAGAGATCTACTTTTGTTATAAAACTGTTTAGATTCCTAAAATATTTCCAAGACTCTACTGTCTCTTCACAGTGCAATTTAAAGATGGATCTAGATGCTAGTGAGACCTGTGTGATTTTCCTGATTTTCAGCAGTGTTTTTCAGTTCAAAACCACCACAGACTCTCAAAACCTGCTTCCTTTTAATGACATTTTTATTAAAATCAAAGTTCTGTTTTAAACACCTGTATCACTGAAATGCTAGGTAGTGATTTAGAAAATGATACTTGTGATATGAGAAGTGTGCTGCTTAAAATTGAAAGAGAGCAGAGCAGTTAGTACAAAGTAATGGGCAACATCTATTCCTTAACTCGACAAGTTTTCAACTGATTGCAGAAAGTGAAAGATTGCAGCATAGAGAAAGGAAAAAAAGAAAAAACCTACAATGTGTGGCAGGATTGAAAAGGATACCCTGGATCATTAAATCCAAATCTCACATAACCACATGCTATTTTAAAGACACAGACTCATTTTCCAGGCTTTCCACTTCAGCACCACCAAGCAAGGGTCATTGTGGTGTCTCATTCAGACCTTTTTTTCAGATTTGACAATATATTACTCCACCTTTAGACCCTCTAGCATTGTATCAGAAACACTGTCAGCACATGAGAAACAGCAGATATGCTGTAACCTCTTACTGCCTTTTAAAATTAGTTGTAAAAATTTGTCTCACTACTGTTGCATTGGCAGGCTCTATGTTGGATCTGGTATTGCCCATCTGTGGCAGTCCAGCTTCATGTGGGTCAGGTACCACCTGTCTTTCAGCAGGCATCATGAAAGCAGAAAGCCCGCATTACCTCAATGCTGCATGCTAGTATTAATTTGGTAGAAAAATGCCTATATATGATTTCTACCCAATTCGCCCTGTTGCAGATATTAATAATTGCCACCTTCATTTCAGATGCAGAAAATGGGCATAGGTGATACATTTTCTGGCCATCTTCTCTTCCCATGTTTATGCAACGCAGGGAACTTGAGAATGGAAGGGGCCCTTTGCTGCAGCTCCTCACTCACAAGGTGGAACAACACAACAACCTCAGCTGGGTCTTTATGCACATCTGCTTAAAGCAGCACAAATACATCATCTGCAATATATATAATTCAAACCATTTGCAGCTGAGTTTTCACTGACTTCATCAGGGGAGGAAGACAGCATGTTCCATACGGTATATCAGAAGTCTGAAAAATCTAGAGGTAAGCATAACGAATAAAGAATCTCACCAAATCTGACAGTCATTCATCCCTTTGCTGGCCCTTCGCTATCTCCCAGATATGACAAGGACACTCAGGAAAAGAAGCTGAATTAACCAAAAGGTGTCAATTTAAAGCAAATTATGTAGATCAGCTCTACTAAATGGATGAACTTTCATTCAGAAATAAAGGTGGCATAACTTGGTTTCATTAATTTATTTCAAAGTGAATTTACCTAAAGAAAATTGAGGCCATTGAAATTCTGACTGCGTGTACATAAAACGATTTAATATGGTTTCACTAATACATTTCAAATTCAAATTCATTTGGGTTAATTTTATTGAACATCCCTGAGTAGACAAGACAAGATATAATCCAGCTTTAAACATCTGTCCCGGGATTGCTGGATTTGTGCATTCTCTTCCTTTTCATCTTCTTTCTTTTACATATCTACCATTGCTATTTGAATTTCAAGATAAGTGTCCCACAGAGTACTGTGAGGTTTTTTTCTTTCAAAAAGAACCATCTGGAGAAAACCAGCAATATTGCCAACACCAGCATTAAAATTGTGAGTCAGGCCTTAAAAAAATTACAAGATTTATTTAAAAGTGGGAATCTTTCCCCCACAAATAATGTATTTACGTCTTTTAACACGTCTCTGGTATTTTAGATGTACACCAGCCACATTTTCAAACCTCAATATAGGAAAAGTTGGCTTGCCTACATAACCACTGGGCTGCAAAAGCCACAGTTTTAATAAAACTACCAAATATCAGGAGAGATATGGAGTCCTGAGAATTTAAATTCTGAAAGTCAGGAGTCATGTCAGTACTGTAACTGTTTATGCTTTGGCTCAATTAAAATGAACCTGTTCAGTAGGAGAGAGACAAGACAGAGACTGCTGAGTTTGAACCTGCCATTTGTTTAGGTCAGATCCCAGTACAGAAATGGCTTATTTTCTCCTTATTGCTTGCATAAAGCTGAAGTCCTGCTTGCTAGAAGAGGATATAAATGAAAGGTAATGTTGAGGTTTTTTACTGAATTCTGATCAAGTAACCTTGACCTACTACTCACACATACCAAACTTGTCTGTCTGTCCAGTATCTAGATTTTCTCCAAAATACCTATAATAAAGAGGTGTTTTATTCAAATTTTGACTTAGAAGCCTTTATTTCTTAAAACCAGTTCAGAAATACATGTTCCTCTTTTACGTTACAGACAATATTAGTGGTGGTGAGCTTATATTCTTTTAGTAATAGAAACTTCACGGTATCAAGTGTTCTGCAGCTGGGTCAACCAGGTCAGAGATTCCCTAAAGGGACTTGTGAAAAAAGTAACAACTGCTTAAAGCTGGGGGATTTTAATCAAAACAAAACTTTAAAACAAGTAATACAAAGAGGAAATATTTCTAACTTGTAATCTGCTTCCTTCAACAGATGTTAGTTCACTCTGCATTCACAGATTATGTAGTTACAGCTTGAGCAGCGTGGCAGAAACGCCTGTTCACAGGAGCTAAGCTCAGAGCTAGAGCTACACAACACTTGCAGGGTTTGGATAAAGAAGGGATTCTAGGGATCAGGAATCGAACTGTGACACTTGATCCAAAGTGCTTGGAAGTGAAGCAGCTCCTACAGGTTTACTCCTACAAATGACAAGGATTGATCCAAACCTTCAGAGAAACCTTCCCACAGGGATCTTTCCCAGCCCCCCAGCACAGGACCTGAGCTTTTCCTCAGGCAATGCAGGGGTGGAAGGATGGAGAGAAGAGCTCCGTTCTGCTACATCTACACTTTCTGCAAGTATGACAGCATCAAACCTCAAGCCCACTCATCAGTACAGATGGGTTGGAGAGTCAAAGGCATTTTTTTTTTCTCTAGCCTCACTCAAAAGACTTATTTTTTCCTAACTTGTGCTTGCTGAATGTATTAGCAGCCCTTCAGTGTTCAGCACTGCATGGGAGCTTTATACTACATACAATACAAGTTATGTAAGAATAATTACTGGTCTGCGTGCTGGGATGCTTGATGAAGGATATGTCTACTTCTATTTATTTGTTTTTGCAGGCACAAATATAGCATAAACAAAGAGCATTAATTATAAAGCAGCTCCCCAGAGAAATGGAAATCACTTGAGGAGTAAGAACAATTGCTCTGTCCAGGCCGTGTCCCACCGAGATGCAATTTGTTTCCTTTTACATCACTCACATCTTTTTTCCTACACCATCGCTTCTGTATTTTACTAACTTTTCATAACGACCCTCAGTACATAAGGCTCAATGAACTCCACATCCATTGTTCACAAGATGTGTACAAAATGCAGTAAAAATGTTTGTGTGGTGTACTTAAGGATATCATCACAGCTGAGGGTTATAAACAAGCATTTTTTTACTATAAGTCAGGTCAGAATTTTAAGCCAGACATATAATCCTTCTTTTCCCCTGAATGACTGGGTATACTGTAAACACAGTAGCATTTCTTGTGTTTCCATCAGATTCTTTTTGTAGGAAGGCTTTGCTTTCAATATGAACATTTCTAATAAATTATGTGAAGGCAAATGAAGGGAATGCATGTCAAATATGATTATAACTACCAAACAACAGCTTTACTGAGCAGATTTTCCTATCTACAAGGTTGCTTCATGACTGTTACAGGTTGCACAGTGATAGGGCAACCATCCCTCCTCCAGGCCAGCAATTCTACATGCACTTTATTCCTACAATTCAAAATGGCCTGTCTCTAGGTAAGCAGTGGGGTATATTACAGAAATCCTGAGGTTCCTTCAAATTCATGGTTCCCATGACCTCCATCACAAAAACGCAGTGTAAACCTCATACTAAATCAGTATTTACTCAGGGCATTTCAAAGACAGACTACATATTGTAAACACAAGTGCTGCGCTCTAGCAGATAGCTAGCTATTCATGCTTCTCTTTCAGTCATTCCTGGGACACATCCCCTGAGTCCAGGGATTCTACTGAGAATCTCTATCCATATGAAAACACAGCCATCTGGGAAAGCACTAAAAAAACCCAAACAAAAAAGCCAGCAATTATAATGGCCATTTACACATAGGACCATATAGTCCTAAGATCTCAAAAGACAAAGTAACTATGTCCTGATCAAAGCACCATATAGCTTTTCCCTTTAGTTTTGAACGTACAGTTGAGTTGTTTCCTGTCCTAAACTGCTGTGTGGTATCACAGTGCACATTTCGGCAATTGCGGTGTTCTGCTGCAGCAGAGAATGAAGTCATCCCAGATGGTATGCAAGGATATACTTGTTTATAATGTGACTCATATTTTGGAACCACATAAATGTGATTTTTTTGATAGGCCATATATTGATGTGGTACATCTAACAATTGCGGAGGAAGTTCTACACTCCCTCTTACAGAGGTTGTACAAGTAGGCACTAGATTGAGGGCTCTACCACTGACACATATTGTACCTCTAAATCCCGCTCTATGGGAATGAGCAACCTGCGCAGCCAGCTGCTCTTGGTAGCCTTGCTCCGTGCTACTTACTGAAAGCGAGAGCTGAGAAGTCCATCCCATAAGCATTGTGCCAAAGCACAGAACAAATTATTTGATTCAAGCTTTGGTTTATACCCTACTTAGAACTCAGCCTCAAATTGGTCTAGTCTTTTACGATCTTTGAAGAGGAAAAGTAAATTATATGCAATGCAATTAAAGTGAATATAGTCTAGTATTTAAGATCAAATATTCAGGCATAGGTATTAACATGTGTGAAGGAACTGAAGGTGAATTATTCTCCAGAGCTAATTGAAGAGCTTCCTCTAAAGGAAAGGAAACCTGTTTTGAGACTTTATTTTGCTAATGAGATGCAACACAAAATGACTTCCTAGTTATTATGCTGAAATATGTCATGCATATTCAAAAACTATCTCTGAGAAACTGAAACAATTTAGACAAGATGAGTTACTGAATACATGAAAGGAATTGACTTCACGATCCAGCTAATGATTAGATAGGCTCAACTGTTAAAAATAATGACCGAACGCAAAAAAACCATACATTCACATTAACTGTAACCACTAAAATTTACTGTGAGCTTGCAGGCTGAATGGCAATTTAATTTTATTTCAACGGTTTGCTTTTCGTTTGTCTTAAAAAAACCCCAAGAGTCAATTTATGTTCTTTGCACATGTGGAAACTCAGCATCAGGTTTCTTGGAGTTGTCTTATGATTAAAGTATGGTCAATTATTCTTTAAGGTAGTGCAAAAGTGTTTTAACTGTCCAAGGGGTTTGACACTGTAAGGGTGTATATTCACCCAATAAATTTAAGCCAAACATCAGAAAAAAATACTATCCAAATGGCACCTGCTTAACACAACCACACAGTGCCTTCCTGCCATTACTAAAGATTTGAACTAGCTGTAGAGCTAGTAGAGCTGCCCAGTACTATGTTAGGGTACACAGTGGAACAAGCTTCCAAACTAAAATCGATAAATTCACAACAGAGTTACAATTCATTGTAAACCAGTGATGCCTGGTATCTTCATGACTCTTAATGCTTTTCAGCATTCACCATGAGCAAAACATGAGTAAATGTACCCAGGAAAATCTCCAGAATCAGTACCCAGATAGGAACATTTGATCCCTTACCATTTTCTGTGAAGTAGGCTAAAACCTGGTTGAGTCAAAAGAATTTACAATACATAAAACACATAATGGAAGTAATAATCAGACCTTGAAAGGCTGGAATCATTCTTCTGCAGGAGTAATCCACTGCTGGATCCAAACAGGTTATGAGATCCCACACCGAACTTAGAAGCAAGTTGTACTTATTCCCTCCTTTTTAGTGGCATGGTAAGATCAGCGCTTGAGAATGACATCATTTCCCCTCACTGGCTCCAGGGAACCCTTTTGACAAAGGGCATAATTGCCTAATCTCTTTGTTCAAAGTTTAAGCAAAAATGCACAGCACCCACACCATCAAGAAGGTGCAGCTGAGCAGAGGGAATGAGACTGTACCTCATCTGTGCTGTTGCACCCTGGGCCAGGCTGAACCTGCTGGTGACAGAGGAAGTCATCCGTCTCCCTGATTACAATAAATCCCCCACACCCTGGAACTGGCTGAGGAAGACTACAACCCCTGAAGTGGTGGGCAGAAGGCATGATGTACTCCGAGATGCTCAAAGACTGCCCAACACAGGATTTTTAACTTCTGCTGCTGAGAGGTTTTGACCTTCAGAGCAAGACTTCAAGGACAGGGGTCAGGGAGTCTGATTCATTTTCAAGCTCTGTATTAAATCTGTCTCACCCACGATATCTAATCCTTCTCTGTTTACAGAATTAATATCTGGTTTATTATCTTTTAATATAATATTTAGGTAATTAGGAGTCTGCATATTTTTTTATATGATCTCAAGGCTGTGACTAACTGAAGGCCCTGTCATCCACCCTTCCCCTGGTACCCCATCCCCATCCCTTGGAGTCACTGGGGCTGCAAATGGGCACAGGTTTACTCCTACACAGAATCAGCTGCAGTATTAGGGTCTTAAATTCTATACATCACACCAAAAAACCCCAAACCAAACCAAAACATAACAACAAACACCCAACAAAGAGGGAAGGAAGAAAAGCCTTCATGAGGGAATTTTTGAAACATTTTTGGCATACTCAATACACTTGCTGTGTACTTGCTGTGAGGAGGCAGGAGGGAGAGGGTAGCAGGGACGGGGAGAGGGAGGGACAGGGAGAAATAGGCAGGTTAAAGTGAAAGAAGTTTTAAGCAGAATTTAGAAAGGACATTTAGAAGCACCTAGCCCCCAGGTAAAGAAAGGCAAAATGCCTTCACTCCAGCTTTCCTAACGAAGTTAGACAGATTTGCTGGGTATATAGTATTTCTTGCTTGGGGAAACTGATAATTGCCCAGTTTTCAATCACAGTAACCTGCTACTGTGCTGACTAGGGCAGTTTAAACACAGAAGTCACTCACTGTAGCCTTAACCTCCCAGAAAAGTAGAAAAACTCATTTAGACCTCACTTTGCTTTTGGAAGAAAAGCTTAAAAAATCAACTTACTAAGCCAACACTCCATCTCTAAACTGACACTTCACCTTGCTTGGGTGTCCTGTGAGCTGCAATAGCTGGAGCTGATGCAGCTAAAAGCACACACAAAATGACAGAAACAGCCATTTGAGAACCTATAGAAATGTATGGGGCATCCACAACTGCTCTGGGCAACCTAGCCACACTGGATGATTCAATGTTTCATAAATCTAATACAGGCTTGTGCTGCTTTTTACTCTGACAAATGCAAACAGCAAAATGAAAATATAAGTAGATAAGAATCCTGCTCATTTGTGAAAGATGGTGCACTGAAAGGTGCACAAAGTCAACCCCCAAACGGAAAGTCTGTGACAGGAACTCTTGTGACAGGATGGTGCAAGCCAGAACAAGTCTGATGGCAATACAGCTGCTTTAGCAGACAAACTTGGTCTTAATAATTTGGACACCTTTATATGGCAGTGCTCCAAGTCTGAAATGTGTCACACTGAACTGCAGAGTTCAGCTTTATTACCTGAAATTCACACTAAATTCACACTGAGCAAAGATCTTTATTATACAATAGACCATTGTTATCCTCAATGTGTGGCATATTTATGGTATCTCAGAGGCTAAATGCATATACTATTAATACGCAAACTAAAATCTAACCCCCTACATTGTAAACTCAAATGATGTGTTAATAATCCAGGTGGATTATTCCATGCTCGATGCTAGGGATTCAGAATAGAGCCCAACTCATTCACCTGCAGCTGCGTCATCACAACCATCACACCACACACACACACAAGGAATGTGTCATTTGGTCAATAAAGTAAACACATCTGATTAACGGCCACAGATAGCTGACCTATTGACTAAAACAGTGTCATTATCACCCTACTGACAACTTGTTTTCTTTTTCTTTCCTTTTATTTCACTACTGTCTTTTACATTGAGAATATCTTTTGCTGACAGAAAGCTCTTTTTTTTTCATAAAGAGCCTTTGTAACCACAAAGAACAAGTAACCACTCAAGAAAAGATATGAGAATTTTAAAATATTAAACCCATATTTCTCATATCTGTACCTTTTGAAAGCTAGCTGGTTGTGCATCCTGAAGATTAAATGTTTTAATTGAAAATTTCCTGAGGTTTATAAACAGCTTGTTCATCCAATCCACATATCTCTCATTACCAGCATTTATTAATATCGGATATAACAAGTTTGGAAGCGATGGCCTTACTAAAGCTGAATTGGGCAGAACACTGATATTTTCTCAGCTGGCAGAGAATGTGCAATTAAAATATAAAAGTAGGGGGAAATCATTTTGACAGTGGAAGGAAAGTATCTTTATTAAACTATAGTGCTATCGGGATCTGCGTTTTTCTTGAGAGGTGCGCATAACTCAGACTAGTTCATATTACACCATTACTGCATAAAAGCTGGTTTGCTCTTGGTAACAAAAATTGGAAATATTTTCCAAGAACAATTGCTGCAAGGCAATCTCTGCACTTTCAACACAGCTGGCTGTGCAGACTCTAAACTGAAACTACTGTCCATAAAGTTACTCTGATTAGCACATCACCCTTTTTGCTAACAGGTAAATATTATAAATAAATATTAACAGGTTAGTGTAATACAGCTTGAGCAAATAAAGAATCAAAGTGCGATCTCATTATCTCTCTCAGTTATTCCCTACTTTTAGTGGAAAACAGTTTTGGCTCTTTCCCTAGCAGCTTGCTTTCCTTTTTTTTTGCTGTAGCTCAGCCGAACAAATACAGAAACATCGGCAAATAAATCTACATAGAAGGATGAAAAATAACATCAAGACTCAGTATGTTTCACATGCTTGCTTGCCCACCTCTTGCCCTCCTGCATAGCAGGAGAACAGCAATCTGGTATTGGCCCCTTTCCCATTTATGAAGATAAAGTAGCCCACATACAGGGAAGTAATGGGGCTCCCTACTGTTCCTTAGTCACTTACATGGAAGAGAAGTGTAAAGGCTCATGGCTGAGTACAGCTCTTACATGACAAAGCACTTTCTCTGCTCATCTGAGCCATTCCTTTCTACTCTGCTCATAATCCGACTTGTTTCTCAGCTAACTCAACGAATAAAATCTATGTCAGTGAGCACCAAGCTCTGGAATACTACCCAGGGAGTACCTTTGCTGGTGACAGTCCACCTTCAGCTTCACTAGCGTAGAGCTTCAAAGATCAGGAGAGATGGACTTGAAGCCAAACTTCAGGCAGAAGCCTCACAGTTTTCTATTTGGGAATGTGGGCCCAAGTCCCCATGTTTCAAGAAAGGAGGAAAAAAAAAATAGCTTGGAGGTTTTTATCCCACAGACAATTTAGACGCTGATTTACAAAGCCATGAGAAATGAGGTGAACTACTTCACTCTCAGGATTCTGCAAAACAGGCTTACTAGCACTGATGTCAAGGTTTCAGCTCTGATAGACCTGAAGGTGGCAGGAACTAGAAAGTATACAGTGAGTTTCAACTTTAAATGCTGGAAACAAAGAAGTGGATATTCAGCTCATAGTTCTATGGTTTCACGTTAAGTCAACTAAAATCAGTCTATGCCATGTAGGATGATTTAAACAACATCACTAGTAGATACAATACCCGAGAAGACCAACTATCAGACTTTCAAATCATTCACAAGGGAAGTCTAATACGAAAAGCCAGTTAGAGAACTGGATTTAGGATTGTAACGTAAATGCAGCATTTCCATAAACAGATGCATACTCATCAACCTAACTAGTCAGATGTCAGGAAGTGGCACTCTGCAATTTCAGAAAAATCTATGTAGCTTATTATGCAATTAACAAGCATTGTGGTCACCAGTAGTTATGAACACCTGAAATCCCAAAAGCTAGTTTAGTTGGTCTGAATTCAATTCAGAAAGAAGTTAATGAAGAGAAAATTGACCATAAATAACAGGTATGATATTATTTATCTCCCCAGTCTTGAAAAGATAGTTATATTTTTAAAAAACTTCTGGAAAATACATTTTGTGGAAATCATACTGGGGCCTATTTTGAAGCAATTCATCAGGATGACATAAATTTGTGATAGAATTTTGTTTTACATGTCCTGGATGTCCTCTCCACTTTCATGTGGATTGAGCCTTCTAAACATGAAAGGCTTAACTGACTGATCTATAGAAAATAAAATGTGGTAGGCGTTGTAAGTCAAAGATTTTGCAAAATTACCAATGCAAACTTGTTTATTCTTCATCAAAAATATTTTTAAAAAGGTGCAGATGTAATTGGCTACCAAAGTTAAGACAATTTAATGAAACTTCAGAAGAACATAAAAAAAAAGACTTTGACAACCTATCAGAATATACTTGAAATATAGAGCGGGTGTTTGACTGAACTCCATTCAGTCCTTAGAACTGTGACAATTTCTACCTCTGACAACTGGGATCTTACAGGAACACTGAGGCATTTGGAAGCCCTCACAGGACTCGGATGGAGGAGGCCTCCAGGCTCAGCATCCCACTCCAATACTGGACCATCATCAGGTATTTGTCCACTCCCACCTTTATTTTTTCTCACGCAGTTTTCTCTATACATTTGTGTATCTTGAGGCTCCAGTCTCAGCTGTGGCTTTTAAATTTATTCTAATAAATATATTTAATAAAAATAATGCAAATACAATAAAGCAAAGGAATTAAATGTAGCCAAAGGTGTACATAAACTAAACAAAATAGCTATCAGAAGCAGACTAATAAACCCATGTAAATATATGATGGTCATCAGGTATTTTATATGTTCAGTTCGTTGCATTTCAAAAGCAGAACTAGGTTTTGTGGCAACTCACGAAAATTTATATATAAATACCTGTCAAACCCTTCCTTCCTATTGGATCCATCTGTCTTCAAATTGTTCATTCCAATGTTTTCTCTCTGCAGGTTATGAATAGCTACTACTCTTTGCTACAATACTATGTGGAATCTTATAAACATATAAACAGAAACTAAAACAGAGGGTACACAGTCAGACTGCTCATATGTATTTCACATAACCCATTTAAGAACTAAGGACGGGGATATTCTTGACTGAAATTCATTACTCCAAAATGCTGGTTTCAAATTTTCACTTAAAAAGAGACATGAGTTTCTACACCACAATAACAAGAGCCTTGGTCAGAATCCTCCACATTGTCACTCTACCAGCAGCAGCGTAGGGATGAGAGCGCTGGATTTGGCTCTGTGCATTGTCACTGCCAGAATGACTGAAACAATACACGTTGCCAGAAGGGCAGCACTTTCTAAGTTTTCAGGACCGCCCTGTCAGAATCCTGAAAAAAATTATTACGGCTTTAGATTAAAAAAGAAAGATAACATACTTTTTCCCATCCTGAAATTTCTCTACAGGCCCCTAAAATGAATTAGTTTAAAGTTTAAAAACTTTGAAAACAGAACCCTACGGAAGCAGCTGAGTTACTGAACACAGTGGATTGGCTGAGTTTTTCACAACACAAAAATGAGATGTACAAGTTGAGAGAATGAAAGATTTTCCCAACTCCAGATGGCAAGCTGCTGAGGCAGTAATTGATTTTAATCACAGATTCCTGACAATATTCTTTGCCTAGGAAGGGCTCAGTAGCTTCAGGTGTCTGAAGCTGAAAGAATACAGTGCCTATTTTCAGTCATTTTATGGTCCGGTTCCCAACAATCACAGTGAACTTTCAGTAGCATAGTTTACAACATTATTATCCTCTCTTGTTCTGTACTTTAGTACTTAGTTTCAATTGTAGGTGCACTTTAAACTGAATTTTCTAAAACGCCATCTATCTTTTCCAAGCCACTGATTGAGCTATCAGTTATAGATATATATTACCTAATCCACTTGGTTTAGCAGGTTATAGTATCATATTTTCTATTCACTCATGTGTAAGATGTAACCAGAGCTCCTTGACCCCAATTTTTATAAACTGGCTTCAGTATTCTTGCCAGAAACTGTTACCAAAGTTCAACCCAGTCCATTTAATTCCACTATCACTTTAAAGTGAGCATGGTTAAATGCATTTCTCCCTACATTCCCATCTTTCCCAATTGGCTCCTGGGAGAACCACTTCCTCTAATTTTTAATAACACCAGAACATCTATTTTTCATCTTCACTTAAGCATTACCAGTCATTCCACAAAGTATGTGAGATAGCCACCTACCCACCATATAATGAATAAAGGATTCTTCATATTTTCTTCTTTTCTTCTTTCCATGTTTCTTTTAACCGGTTATTGCATCCCATAAAACTTGAAACTTTTCTGTATTTCTTTAATACAACAATAGGTTGTCCCTGAATTCTCTGTCCACTTATCCTGTATTGCCTCTGAGAACAGTCACAGAAGTCCAAGGACTTTAGTCAATGCAAGTGCTTGAGTCCCTTGGGTTTCAGATGACTTCCCCAACCATGAAATACTGAAGAACATTCTCTGATGATACCCTTCAGAAATTACCAGATATAAGTCCTAACAATGCCCCTTTTAACAAACCGCTGTAAGGGATTAAATAGTCACAATCAACCCATGATACTCTCCTCTGTTGTATTTCTTACCAGACAGAAGAGAAAGCGATGAAATTTCTCACACTACCTCAGCATCTCAAGTGAGATCATCTGTACTTCAGAAAGAAGACATCTAAAATAGATTCACTGCTGGGCCTTTGTGGAGGGCTTGAACCAGCTCAAATTCAAATTATTTTATTTTTAAGATAGAATCAAATATTCCCGAGGAAGAAATGCTCAGATGTACACAGGTAATACAAATACAAGAAGCTCTCTAACCTTCACAGAATAATTTCTCTTGTTTGGGCTTTACAGATGCCACAGCAAAAAAAAAGAAGAGTTAAGTACATCATGTACTTGAAACAATCACATACTTTTTCTTTATTATATTTAGCACTAGAAAAAATATAACTGCACCACAGGCATCTCTCAAATTAAATACCGTGTACAGTCCCTTCATTTGGTTGACACACTAATGGCATATTGTGTGTAGCCACAGATGTTCTTTACTGGGTTGTGCTGAAACTAATCTAATTTTGTGAGATAAATGAGGTGTTCTGATTTAAGGACTTGATTTCCCAGCATAACGAAAACATCAAAAGAAGTGAAGCCTCTTACCACTCACAGTTCAGATAGATAAGCTAATTTCTCCATCATGGGTTCTGGCCTTTTAAACCTGAATTTCAGAAAGCTATACGTGAAGGTAACATCCCTCAGCTATTTGGGAGATGTCTGGAAAACAGAAAAAGATGACATAGACTTATAAGCTACATTAATTTCAATAGTAATTAAGTATGCAAAACATTGCTTTAATATCAGTGACAAGGTATTAGGCAGAGGATCAGCATCAAGGAATGAACAAGGACAGTCACCCATAGAATTTTTTAAACTGAGTCTTGGTACTTGGTAGTGTGATGTGGCATAGAGTTCAAGATCAGCTGTGTCCTGACTTCAGAAGGTGGCAAATTTCAAAGCCATCTGATGGTATATTTGATGTGAGTTGGTGGCTTCCACCCAGTTCTCAGTCAGTTGATGTCTCATCTTACCCACTGACACTACCCAGCAGCCTCAGCTGAGAAATTAATATTAGAGGGAACTACAACATCCTGTCCTTATATAGAAGTGGCAGAAAAATTTTCTGGTGTTGAAGAAAAGTTTGCAATTTTTGGAGACCATATCCAGCACCTTTAAATAGCAAGAACACTATTTTGTTAAATGAAAATGGAAAGATTCCAAAGACGTGCCTACACTCTGTGATGCAAGATGGCTCTGAACAAATTTGTTCTAGCACTGGAAGCAGTACAGCTCTATTTGCAGAGTGATCCCTTGGCTAGTTATCCCTACTCAGGAGGAGATCAGATAAGTTCAAATGTTGTGCTGCTCCCATGCATCTACTATTGTCAAGACTATCTCTGCAAGCACTTCTAGCTGAAATATAGAGGCAATCAGTCTCACAAGCCAAATAAATGTGGGTGGACAGCAGTTATGATATATGTAAGCCATGTAATATTAGTCTCTCCTTGCTGCTTTGAGGACCACAGTATTCCTCAGATTGCCACAGCACTTTGGCTGTGCCACTACAAGTCACTACTGGCATAAGCTGCATCCTTGTACACCTCAAACACCCCAAAGCATCTTCATCAGGTCCTCCCTGCTATCTTTGCAATACCCCTGCTGTGGAGTCTCCTCTACCTGATCATTTAAGGCCCATATATCTCATAATTTTAACATGGAAACAAGGGTCTGGTGAAAGTATCACCCTGGATTACATTGAATAGGAGTTATTTTTCCTATTGAGTAGCACAAGCTGGGAGTATTTCCTATAACGATTATAGTAAGTAATTTAGGAACTTTAACAGTAATGTAAACTAATATTTGTATAAAAACAAATTAGTAAGACAGTGATTAAAAATCTCATGACTACAACAGCAATATAGACTGTGACTCTAATGTAGATTAAAGTATATTCTCCTTTATGATGAGTAATAAAGCACTGAAATGCTCTCACCCTGAAGAGCAGAAAAAGCAGTTCAGATTTTAATGTTCTAGAAAGGACATGAGCTAATAGTCCTTGCAGGCAATTACATCGAACTTTCTCAGACAAAATAATGTTTTCTTATTTCCGGAAACTTCATGGTGCAAATGATGAAAATTTGCATTTTATTATTATTACTACATTTTTTTTCCATTGTAGTGCCTGTAGGCACCACCCAAACCTGGGACCCTATTGTGCCAGACACTGTGCAAACACATGAAGACAGTTACTTCTCCCAAATGCAGAAGAGGCTGAGAAGGTCATCCTATTCTTCTCATTTAATAGTAAGTTCAAGCACAGGGCATATAAGTGATTTGCTTAAATCATACACAGTTCATGGCAGAGACAGGAGCCAAGCCCAGCTCTCCCTAGAACCAACTCTAGTACCAGGACCAGAAAAAGCACCTTGTCCCCCTAAGGGGCTCACTACACACTATCTTTGGGAGGAAAAAAATACAAGTGATTCTTTGCAGGACTGGAGCTTAATGGCTTGTCACTGTAGTCAAATAGTTCCGTGTCAAATGCCTATGATTTTTTAATGATTCATTGACGTACCCAGATCCCATACACATTAAAGGTGCCTGGTTACTGTGCTGTCTCATTGGAAGTTATACAAAGTAGAATTCAAACATCCTTCACCATTAACGAAATAAATTTATATTCTAATAGAAGTCCTTTAGCGTTCTAGATCTACATTTTACATTCGTGCCTACTCTGTATCTTGTCTCTTTGCATTTAAAGAAAATCCTTTTGATCAATGCTCTGGCAACGAAATTGCACTCCCCTGAATACAGCTCTTCTCAGCCAGCTTGCAGTGTAAATGATACTTAATAGATAAAGAAACATGCTGTCAAGATCAGCTATGCATGCGTTAAAGCTCAATTGTCTCTAAGGTAGCAAGGAATAAAAGCCTTTCAGATAACACATTACTGTCTAGCCCCATCTGTAATACATTTCAATATAAGCAACAGGGCTTCTTTCCTCCTCTTCACTCTACTTACTTCCCTTTGCATAAAGACTCCATAGGGTAAATGTGAAAACTTTATCGCTTACAAACTGGGAGATTGAGACAAAGGAAACCAAGGTACCTGACCAAGATTATGCCTTCCCTTAGTGTCACAGGTGGCACTAGAAATCAGGAATCCACAAATTCCAACCCGTTACTGGTTCATCAAGTTACATCCCTTCTACTGTCATCCAAATGGTATGTTAGTGGTTTATTCTACAAGAAGATTTACTGGAAGCCTTAATGGCATTTTACTCTTCCTCGTCAGGATTACCCAATGAGGAATAATCTCCTTAGTCTGTGGTACAGAAATGACCACAGTCACACAGATCCTCCTCCATTTAGTTGGGCGGCATCCACTTCTGGTCCATTCCCTAACAAGAAACACAACAGATCTACAAAATCGCTAACTGAGTCCTGGAAGTCCCTTTGCAAACACAGCTTAGCGCTGTGGGGTATGAGATACTTCCACATCCTCCTGACCCAGGTTTGTACTGAGGACTGGAAATGTTACTAGCACATAAACTTATTTGGAATTACATTTTGAGATTTAAAACAAAATATACAACTCCGCCTTTGCTTTTTCCGTATTTCCAAGTCAGCTACAACAAAGTTTACTGAAATTTTTGACAGTATTTGCAATTTAAATAAAAAACAATGAAAATTTGAACTTTTTTTTCACCAAGACAAAACACTACAATGGTGCATAGAGAAAAAAGTATTTTCATTCACAAAAAGAAAATTTCAGCCCATGTAAGAACATGGGTCTCTCTCCCTTGCACTGCAAAGGAAGTAGCCATAGGTTACTTGTTTCTAGTCATCATAGGATCAGGACTATGAGGATCCATGCAGGAAAAAAAAAAGGAATATCAAAGAGAGGAATTTGATATGATTGGTTAGAAAAGGAACTTTGAGGACAAGTGGAGATTCTTTACCTTATCAGACTACTATGAGAACATCGTCTGCTTTTTTGACAACACAAGAAGTAGAAGGCAATAACACTATTAGCAATCGCATCAGTATCCAGACACATTGCAAATGTTCCCAAAAGTTACTGCACAAAGCACGTCAGCCTGACAGAAAATGGAATTTGTTGGGGAAGTTCTTATGCAGCTACTGACTTTGACTATAAAAATTGTTTCAAAGCACTGTCTTCATCTCCACCATTGTTTCCAGCTGTGTTTAAACAAATCTGATTTCCCTTGTCATCATCTGCAGCTGTATTTCCCTTCTCTTTTGCTTTCTTTTGAAAGCAGTTCACTGTGATAAATTAAAAGAAAATTCAGCTTCATTCCAAGGATTTTTCATTTCTTCCCCACTCTGACGGTCACTGATCACAGACACACATTATACAAAAGAAAGTGAGACTGAAATTATACTAAAGGTGAACTAGTTTAATAAACACAAGGACTCATAGGTCTGCCCTTAAAGGCACTGATCAACCCTAGACCTCTGCTCATAGGAATGATGTATTGGTCTAGTACCGCCTTCTGTAGCATTCATAGACAGAATACAAGAAAATCTGTACATCAAAACAAGAAAATTCCCCCCCACACCCCCGAAAGACTCCATTGAACAGGTAGGATGAGAGAATAAATGTACATTATCACATGTTAATGCTGTTTTAGAAAATGTTTGGAGAGAAGAGGAGAGAGGGAAGGGGAAAGACAGCAGTTATTATCTGTCACCTCTGTCATGCCCTCTCATTCACTCACATGCATCCACATTCATACACACTATGAGGGGGCTGCATGGAAAGCTAAGCTAAAAAAAAAATACAAATTCTCTACGAATCCAGATTACAATGCCTGTTTTTCCAAGATATGCCAAAATCTTGGAGATAAAAAGAGGGATGAGAAATTCACCCTCTGTACACCATAAATTATAGCAGGGGGCTGTAGTGGCAGAGACCCCAGCTTCATTCATAGATACCGCTGAAAACCTGAATTAAGCTGCTTATTGCCCTAGGACATAATGTGACCAGCTTTACAGAGATCAATGTCTTCCCTACAGATGCCTGCTCACCAGTTGAGAAATCAATCAGCTAAGCCTCAACAACTGCCAGAGGAGCAACCAAGGGCATGCAGCACTAATACTAAATTTAAACAGAGATTACAGCACCTATTTCCCCAGCAAAGTGTTTCTGCATCAGACTGTAGGAACTCCCATTCAGAGCTGCTGCCACAAATGTCAGGGAAGAGGAGAAATGAGATTTTACTTGATGTGCGTGAACTGTGATAACTAAACAGCACAAGGTTTCTCCCTGCTATGTATCCCTCTTTTTTTTGGTGAAATAGCCTCATAGCACCTGACATAGGCACGGAAGAGCTAAGTGCTCTCAGTGCACAGAACACCTTCATCTCTGTGGTGAAAACATTTAACACTCGACTTCCTTATATGCTGGAATAGGACAAAATCCACCAATGTGCACAGGCTGTACAGTTACTGATGAAGCCCTTTGATACATACCCATAACTAAAGAAAGATAATATTTTTACAATTGCTGATGGGCTTTTAGTGAAAGTTTGAAAGAAAGGGAAAATACCCAGCTATGTCACGCAGAGGTCTGCCTTCCCTTTTTGGAGCTGATTTTGCATTCTGAGAAGTGAGGGAGGAGGAAGGAAGGAAGAGAAATCCCCAAGAATTCAGCTGGGTGAAAGTCATTCTTTCAGAAATGCAGAAAACCTTGGGTTATTGCATAAAGTAACTTTTTGCAAATGCTATAAAGTCCTTTGAGAAGAGCTGTCACTCAGTTCTTAGCTCTCTCTTTCAGGGCTGGGGAAAAGCTGCTGTACTTATGGCCTTGACCTTGGCAGCTGCCATGCACTGGTTACAGTGACTGGTAAACATGGGTCTTCCTAAGTCATTTTGGATTCTCTGACAGTTGAAAATTTGAGATTTAGAGATGACCATCTGCATGCTGCACCGCAGGAAGCGAAAATTTGAGATTTAGAGATGACCATCTGGATGCCGCACCGCAGGAAGGTACATACAAGGAGGACATCCTTTTTTGTTCTAATACTCTTCAATCTGTTGCGAGAGTTACTTCTGATTAACTGAGTTAAACAATCTGGTGTGATTTTCTGTTCTTGTAAGTTAATGACGTTTTCAGTTATCTTACTCATCAGCATGCAAATCTAACTCCAACATGATTTAGAGAAGAAAGAAAAACAGACGGTAAAGAGGTGCTGGGCTCCCTACCTACAGCAGTTTCAAGCTCAGTCAGTTATTGTCTTTGTGTCCTGTCTTTGCAAAGCATGTGTCTGGATGCAGTGTGGGTGCGAGATGCTGAGTGCCTGTCTGACCTCTCTGTTGAGTACCAGTGAGGTTCTCTGAATGAGGTATTTGTGAGAGCCGGGCCAAACTCCCAAAGTTCATGTTACAAGGGACTCTGAACTGGTTTTATCCACTAATTGCCTGGGTAGAATTCAAGTGAGCGATGAAATATATCTATGATTTTAAATCCAATTAGAAATTTATATTCACAGCCCTCAATTTCCCATCCAGAATCTACAATACATTTCAAAGTTGTACGTTTAAGTGCATTGTTCAAGAAAGCATACACAGGAAATAAATGGACAACTATATATCCTTATGATATATTGATCCTTACAGGTCCCTTCCAACTTGAGATATTCTATGATTCTATGATATATGTAGGTGACACTTGTAAATATCAGAGCACATGAGAAAAACAAGCTCTCTGCATATTTTTTTTATGAACAAATGCAGTAATCAGAGCTTTCTCACATGTACCAGAAAATCAGAGCACAGAGAAAACAAACCAAATAGAAACACATGGGTATATGGTAAGTGTTGTCTCTCCAAACTAAACAGATGGCTTTGCATTCAGTCCTCTATAAGCAAAGACAGCATCCCGTATGTCAGCAGGGGGGTGGGAAGAAATACTACAGAATGGGATGTTCTTATGTCCCAAAGAAAAAAGATCAGAGGAACCTCTGAAAAGGGAAAACCAGCTACTCAAAATGATCCACTCCTTTGTAATGTAGTAATTTCCGTCCCTCCTGCATAACACCTCAGATTGCAGCAGACAGTATTTGAGGAGGCTGGGTTAGTACACAGTCACACTAAACAGTATTCCCTGCCTTAAGCAGGGATTTTAATAAACAAACAAAATGAAGATAAGAACATCCTGGAGACAAAAAAAAAAGAAAAGAAAAAAAAAGAAAAGAAAAAAACAATAAAAACCCAATATAACGGAGAGAGCGAAAATAGCTACAGATAGAAGAGGAGGAAGGTATGACTGGATTACAAATTAAAATTAAACATTTTGGCTATCTCTACTTATAAGTATAGTCTGTTCATTGACTCAGCAGAGAGGTCAGATGGGCACTCAGCATCTCTCATATGTACCGCATCCAGACACACACTTATTAAAAATTAAACATTTTAGGGTTTGGTTGCTTATTTCTTACTAAATATAAGATACTTATATACATGTTAACTTATATAAATGTTAGAGGATGAAGGAAAGGACTATTTCACAGCTCAGATTTAGGATATTTTCCCTAAATTTTAAACTCTACAGGAAAATAGTCTATCAAAACTGATATGAGATAATCAAATCATTCTTCAAATTTCATTCCTTTCATTAGCTTTTCATCAGCAGTGTGTCCAAGACTTTTAGATAGCTAATAACATTTTAGCTGATTGCAAATTCAGAGTCAACCATAAAAAGGCCACTGTATTTTATATGCTGTATAATCTTTCACTGAGTTTAATATTTTTATGATGTGCATTGTACAGATATGTCTACAAAACAGATCTCATTTAGAAAATGGATTAAATAACTGCACAGTCCTAGTATTCAAGGCATGCTATCAGTAAAAAAGTTTAAAGAGGAGATAATATTTACTGTGAACTATTTCTTCCCCTTTGAAGTGCAAAGTGAAGTGTTCTGTAGCTAAATGAGAAATTACTCACTTTCAGAACATAAATCAGTGTTTTAACTGATTGAATTAATTGACATTTGGTATCTTAAGGGGTAGATTGTTTGCAATTTTTCAGGAATATCTAAGTCTGAATGCCTTGTTCATAAAATGAAAGTTCACAAAATGGGGAAAAATAACAAAACTCTTTCTTACTGATTAATCTTTCTTGTAAAAGTTGCTTCCAGGAAATATATAGTTCCTGTGCTAATTAACATAATCATTCACAGGGACACGCAGGGGCCTAGAGCAACCCTATGTGAACCCAAATTGCAAATAAACCCATCTCATATATGGAAATAAACCAAAGCTCTCTATGCTCTAAAATAGAGTCATCAATAGAATGAGAAGTCATTTTTTAGTAAGGAGAACACATTTTCTTAGCCCTGAAATGGATGAAGTGTTTGGCTTTCAGTTCCACACTGTAAAGAAACTTGGATCATCTGGATATTCTGTACAGTTCTACAGAAGTAAATGGGAAAGGATCCTGATCCAATTAAAAGTACTGGCAAAATTATCTATAATTTTAATGGAGCAAGGATTTTACTCAGCATATCAACTTTTTTTTAAAAAAAAATGTGTGTGTGTATAGATTAAAAATATACTGTTGCAAATACAGGTCTAATTTACTCCTGTGATTCCAGCAGGATGAGTCTGAAACCACAGAAGCAGAACTAAGGTAATAACATGTATTATTATGTATAATAATTTATAATGTACACTAATAACAATTTCCAAAACAGGAGAATAATATCTGTTGACTAGAGACACAGCTAGGAAGTCATACAGGAAACATTTTTCCTCACAGTCTCTCTCATGATCAGCTCAAATCAAAAGATTGATTCTATCATCCTTATAGAGCAGCCACATCCCTTACCTCCAATGGAAGATTTCTGGAATACAAATAAAAGGTTTAGGATTAAATTTTGTAATGACAACTCAACAATATTGTCCTTTGCAATACTTCTCTTCTGAAAACCTTTCACCTTCTGTTAGCACAGTCAACTCCATTAAACAACTTTTGCTCTACCAGCTGAAGTTTAAATACTTTGAAGATTATCTTACTGCACTGTATTTCTACAAGACCTGACTCAGGAAGATACTTAGCCGCATACCTGATTTTACGTGCTGGGGGAATTCCCTTGCAATCAAGTTCCTCACGTACTTAAAATATGGCGTTGGCTCAAGAATAATTTTATTTTCTTAGTTGATTTTTCAACCTAAGTGGATTTGCATTTTCATGTGGTCCTTTTCCTACTCTGACCCTTTTGAATTTGACTAACTGTCTCCATAATGAACCTCCTGTTCATTTTTACACCACCATTATCAAAGTAATTAGCTCATGGGCTGCTTCCATCTGAATCTGATATATTTTTCAAGCAGCAATGGCTCAAACCATAACATTCTTTCATCTCTTGTAAATACCTTCTTCTGCATTCATAACTAGTTTTTTAATATATGCCTCTGGCAAGTAGTATGTTAGAGCCCTCCAGCTAGTGATTAAAACATCCCCTACTGAAAAAATCCCCCAGCCTGGTCTTTCCTGAACTCTTCCTTAGGTTTCAGAAATGCAGTGCAGCTTCTCTGAGCTCAAAGAGGATATGAGAATAGTTTAAAGGTTATTCCTGGGCTGTTCTCTGGCTATTATTATTTGGACACGTCCGTGAGTCTGCCTAAAGCTACAGTAAAACCTTTGTACAGCATAGCCTGAATTACTACAACACCATACTTTGCATTACCTAGTAGGGATATCATCACAGAATCTGTCTATTATTGACAAGAGAGTTGTTTCTCCTCTCTGTAACTCAAGACATACCAGACATCTTTCCTTTATACCTAACTCAGGATTTCTTTCAAATCTTAAAATTTTTTGTGTACAGTCATGGCTTCATCAAATTCAATATATTTATTTTCTTTCACTTATACAGTCTAGCTCTCTTTCTTTGTCCCTCTAACTAGCCAGTCATTTAATTTAATTTGCAAAAATATCCGGGGTCAGAATTTGCAAGAAACAAAGTTAGAATACAAGGAATTATGTTCTTCTGTTTTTTATTTTAATTTTCACTGTTTTGGAAATTAGTTTGATGTTAATTCACTGGAAACAAAGCTAGTTTAATTTATTCATTGGCAAGTCTCAAGAGAAACTTTAGGATTTTTGTAGCCAGACCTATTAATCTGGAAGTACGTTCTCTATTTTTAATGATCTGCTTTTGCTTTTAGCACACTGCTATCAGGAACTGAAATTATTTGGACATATTTGAAAACGTGACTTTCTACAGCAAGTTTCATCTGCTCATTTATTATTTGCCTTGAAGCTCTCATCAAAGGTAGATGACAGAATGTTTTTCCAGATATCTGCCCTAAATCCTTTGAAAAGGTTTTTTTATGTCATTATTACAGTATAAATGATTGTATTGATGTTAATAAGGTTTTACCATTTGCATCCTTTCCACCTCTTATGACAGGAATGTAAATGCATGCAACTGTCACTTTTTCTCAGTTCCAAGAACTAAAAGAAGCTTAATTTAAAGAACCTTCATAATGGAAATTTCACTGCACTGGAAAGGCATTTAGAAGTCCATTTTGTGAGTCTGCATTTGGTGAGGATGGCATTGAAGTATCTGAAATCCGGTGAACAATAAAAAGGGCTTCTCAGCTCCACCTGTAGGTGTACTTCTGTCTGAGGTTCTGGAAGGAGCAGGCTGTAAGCAACTGCTGAAGGAACACAGATGGTGGCTCTCAAACAACTACAACGAGCACCCTGAGATCCTCTTCCTCCGTTTGTCTGACCACCATGCAACCTGAGATCTGCTCCAATTGCTGCCACATTCCTCGCTCCTTTGCACATTGGAAGAGAGAGTTGCTGTGGTAGCGGGCCCACGTAAAGGTACGCTCTGCCGTGTTCATGCACACTTTCATTGGGCAGCCCCAATAACCAAGTTTTGAACTATTTTCATTTAACCTTCTACCAGTAAAATCTACTGCAAAAGATTAGTGACATACTTTTCATTGCATTCACGTGAAATCCAGAAAAGACAGAAAGCTTTGCCCATTTCTAACAACAAGTAGAGAGTGCATAGGCAACGCACATAGTCATCTAGCTGATCACAGCACAGGCTGTCACAGTTGTAATCATTGAGGCCAGGTTTTAGGAGAAATCAGTTATGACTGAGATCAGTTTTTCAAGTGTTCATCAATCTTCCAATGCAATATTTTTTACGAAACTACATTAAGGGCTTGGCAAGCTAAGTACATGAGGTGTTTTAGCCAGCTTTCTTTAAACAGGAATATCTTTTCTGGTATTAATTATGGTTTGCTTGTGCTATGGTATATTAATCCTATCAAGAGCTGAAGGTACAATTTAGGGTTTGTTTTCACGTTTATTAGTACCAGATCTGTGCACCGGTGATCTGTTTCCCATGACATAGGGTGCTTGAGGTAATTATTAGTGTGGAGAAGGAACTCACCATTTCTTTGCATGACAGGGAAAAATGGATGATTAAAAATTTAGACAGGTTTGTGGTCTGCCCAATTTGAGTAGTTTTGTTCTGTGACATGGTAAAGCTTGAAAATATTATACAGCTTGGAGGAAGCTATCCACTGTGTAGTAATTGCAGTTCTATGCTTGCTTTATGTTTACACATTATTATCTGACTGCCCATTTAGGAGAAATAATTAGAACTTAGTTAACTATAAATAAGACAGATTTGTTCTTTCTGGCAAATTCCTTGATGCAACTGATTACCCTTGGCAGAAAAGCTACCATGGCATGAACCTCTTAAATAAAACCTGCACAATGATCTTTCCATCTGTCTAACTACCATAATTAAAGACATCAGAAGCAAAGAGAATGAGAGCTTTAGGTTTGGTTCTCAAGTATGGTTGGTGTCTATCATTAATTTGACAGACAGGCTTATCTGCCTTCATATCACCATTTTGATCTTGTTTCCTGCTAGTACAAGGAGACCCATAGGGGACCAACAAGTCTGATGGATGCATTCTGCTTTCAGCTACACCAGCAGAATGTTGAATGACTCAATTCAGTTGTACCAACATTCAAGAAAAAGTAAAATTTTATTCATTGGGTGCAGACAAATCGAGAGGTTTTTAGTGAGATATATGCCTGTGGGAGACATAAGGGAAATAAACATGCTTTTTATATGACATAAGAGTATAAATGAGTTCTGTCTGGTTTCAGATCATATTGGACCAATGCAGAGAAACCTGCTGGTATAGAAACTTAAGGGAAGTGAAGTTTCTAGGGCTATCATCCCAACTGGGATAATTTGTCACAGACCTACTGAAATGAAAATTGACTTATGACAACTTGCTCCAGCTGCATATCTACCCACTCATATATTTCATTCAACAGCTTTTGGCCTGGTCATGCTTTTGCTGAAGTTTCAAATCTACTTTCAGAACTAATTGTGTTAACTCACTTTATATGTTCTCTCCTTGACCTGCCTTCTCTGTCTTACGTATGTCTTGTAGCAGAAGAAGCAAAAAGATAGAGAAACTTTTGCTATTGTGATGCATCACATCAGAAATTATTCGATGCCCTGACTCAAGGGAAGAAAAAAGATTCTTCTTCATAATAAAATCTACTAGGTCTTGGCTGAGGTTCAGATTACATAGATCACCTAGTCTCTACTAATAGCATAAACATAATTGTTTCAGAAAATGCCAATATCTTGAAGATACTGGAATTTGAAACTAAAATTCTGCAGATAAATAACTTACTAGAAATTTTGTCATTTTTATTCATACACAGTCAATATTGTAAAGATTTAAGTGAACAACTTTGTCTCAAAATGTCTTTGATTTTATAACTACAGAGACTAGAATATAAGATTAGATATTAGTGAATAAAATATCTGTGAAGCGCATACCTTTCTAGAAAGAGAAGTAGTCTGAGGGTAGAAGTTCTGTATTCGAGCATCATCTAAGTAGGTTAGTAAGGAGGTGGTCTAAGGGAAGGCACTGTAGTTTGAATCTGACACAGAACAGTCTTTCCCTGTTGGTAGGAGTTGGCTTGCTGCAGACTGTTGCGTGCCAGTTTTGCCTACCCTCCTGCAGATGCTCTGAGCCCCTGCTGTCGGTTACCAGTGCCAACGGTGTACCTCCCACAGCCATGAAGCAGACGAGCGCAGTCACTGTAAATGTTATGGGTTGCAAAAGATGGCAGCTCTGATCCTTCTCAAAAACACGCAGCTGACAACTGGCAAACTCGTCTCCAGCCTACAGAAAATCTCACACAGGGAAACCTTTTCTCAATGGAAGTGACCTCTCATTTACAGAGAGTTTTTAATCTAAATCACCTCATTCAACGCATAAAATGGAAGGAAAGTGAACATTTAGGCATGCAATAAGTGTTTCATTTTTCTCTCTTCGGTCAGGTAGATAGGTAAGACCTACCTCAGAATGATCTTATAGGTAGTGGAGCCAGACATTTTTGTGCAACAATATAAAGTAAACTTATCTGTCCAAGTGTTCTCAAGTCTCAAAGTCTTTGTTCTCAATTTTCTTTCTTTGTCAGACGTATGTTATTCCAGTGAATGAAATAGAGTTGATCTCAACTGGAGAGCCAATAGTCAATTTGGAAACAATGATGAACAAATCCATTAAGTACAGAATTCTCATTTTTATTATGTTTCCTTCATATTTCTGTAGGGCTTCAGAATGGATAATACACAAGTCAAACTGCAATGGTTTCCTCATGTCAGAGATTAAACACTGGTTTCCTCCTCTTCACCAAACTGTTCGTTACTTATCCTTGTGCAGACCACCAAGCCCCTCACACCTGCAGCAGTTTCATAAATATGTAGCATTTTCATCCTAATTTAGCACTTCAAAACAGATAAACTGCAAATCTGAAGGGGAATTAGGGAGAGGGGGGAGTATATAGTAGAAAAAAGTTCCTCAGCAGAGAGCAGAAAGATAAAAATAGAACATGCACATAGCAGAAAACAGAAAGCCAATCTTCAGATTCCGTGGGTAAATCCAAAGGAAACTGCTGTGATCCTCCAAACATCTCCATTTGGATGTGTGTCAGAGCTTTCCCACACAAGCCTTGTGCTCCTTTCTCAGTTCTGGTAAAATTGTTCCAAAACCTCCAAGATTATGTATCTCCCTCCTCCTGCAACTTCCTCTGTTCTTTTGCACAAGCCAAGATGTGTGGCTGAGGCACACCTACCCTGCCCTTCCTGGCTTCTCCATCTGAATAAGCTGCTCAGTGGGATAGAGGAGAAGGACAGGGAAGCCAGGGAACTTCATCAGGTTCAACCCTTAGTTTCCACAGCAGCATCTGGCAGCTAGAGCTGCACCTCCTCCAAGAACCACAGCGAATTGATTACGGACTGCTCCCCACTGCGATCCCACGCTCAAAGGGATGAAGTCCAGCAACATAAACAGAAATCCTTCCTGAAGGCTCCAGCAGCATCATGGTCTCTCCCAGATTCAGTAACATGCCCAGGGGAACAACCTGTCTGTAAAAGCCTAGCTCTCTAAGAGCAACAAGAAAGGCAAAGACTAATCTGAGCGGCACCTTACTAGAATCTTGGTCTTCCAGTTGCCTATTATAGTTGAAGCTCAATTGTAAAGTATGGCACCAAACCACTTCCACACATACAAGTGTACAAAAACCTCACACTTTAATAGCTTTCTTAAAAAATCAGTACTGTCTTGAGACAGGAATTTGTATGTATGAAACAGAAACACGTTCCTAGAAATATAAAAAGATGTGATAAAATAGCCCAGTTCATGTCTGATGGGAGAGAATCAAATGCTGGAACTTCACCTAGAAAGCAATAATATTTCACATGTAGCTTAATGTGCTTTAGAGCCAGGTTTCAGTGCATTGGATAAATTACAGCTTTGCTAGTCTTTGCTGCAGAGACCAAGCATAAGAAGAATTCTGGTTTTGCAGATAACAATTTACACGTGATATTAAATTCCCTTTTAACACCCACAGTTATAACATCATGAAGTACATGTATACGTTGGTGTCCTGAGCCTCCTCAGTTAAGCTGGCAATTTAGAACAAAGAATATTTATGATACAGTTTCATACCACAAAATAGAGAAGTCAGCGTTGATGCATACATTTCCAAAGCTGAAAGGACAAGGCTTCAGTCTAAAGCTATAAATTATTCATAGCACATTCTGACACATTGGGGAAGAGACCTGAATATTCATATGTCACACAACTGGTAAAGTCCCTATAAATTTAGGAAATGATGACATCGTAGAAACCTCCTTTATTTTTATTATACAGGCCTTATGGGACAAGCTGTGCCACAGTGGATTTCACTGATACAAGACATGCAATCAGAACAGATGAATCTGTGCAAGACTTGAGCCTTGAATCAGAGTTCCTATTTTTTGAAGCAATTTTCCCCAGAACTGGGGAAGCCAGCAATCTGAGAACTGTATTCAGAAATCACAGACACTCATAAAATATTACCAATCATATTGCACTCATTTGCTCATCAGTTTGGAAGCTGTTTTCACAATGTGTCCATATTCACTAACATAAACATCTGGTCTGTGATTCTCTGTTGCGATAGGTCATCTTTAGCCATTTATAACTACACAAAGTGAGTGCAAAGCATAACTATTCAAATTTGGTGTCAGGTTATGCATTATGCATTAATAAAATTGACTTCTTAATGCCCTTGATGATAAAGAATGTAAGTGTCCAATGATTACATCTTGATAAAACAAAATAACTACTTCTGTAACATCAGGAGGAATTTTTACAGACAAAGTATATTACAGCACTGGCCAGACAGTGGGAAATCAAGACGGCAGTGTTGTTCTTCCTTTTGAAAAATAATTTGATTTAACCAATTAGTGTTCTTGTCACAAACATGTTCTGGATGGATGCCATATATACACTTATGCCCTCAAATTTGATGTCCAAGACTAGAACAAAGTCCCCTGCCACTTTCTTTGCCTTTTCCATACCCTTTCTATACAATCAGAAAAAGCTGACTGGCAGCTTTTAATCTGCCTGATATATACTACTGTGATATGGACATAAGTATTCAGGATGCATCCAAAATACAGACATATTGTGCTTTTACATTCTTTTTCAGGAGACAAGTTGACCCCAAAACAGTTTTGACACAGTTAGAAGAATGAAAATCAAAACAGATGCAGCGTTTAGAGGGCCCAGTTTGCTCTGTGGGTTCTTTAGAAATCCTGTTCTCCCAACTGTCAGTGGACAGGAGGGGCAGAAAAGCCTCAGGGAATAAAACACCTCAGTGAGGATGTGGTGTGTACGTGGTATGGTAATAAGGCTCTAGATATGCCATATAGAAAAAGAACGGTCTTCTTGTTAAAGTACAGCTTAAAGTCTAAGCATGTGCGACTCCCACAGAGTTCCTGTGTCATCTTGGGCATCTACTTTAAATTTTGTGCCTCAGTTCCCCTCTAAAATTGAGTCAATACTTCCTTTCGCCATCTCCTGTCCATCTATCTTGAATGCTAAACAATTAAGACACAGACTGACTTACAACATCTCATCCAAATATGTCCCGTTCTTGTCTCAGGTATCTAGGAATGACAAAAACTCTACTATTAATACTTAAATAATAATTAATAGCATGAAGAGTGCTCAGACTCTGCCTTCACTTAATCTCTGTACTTCAATTTCCCCACTGCAATATTATCACTTTTTTATTTCTCATGATGTATAATGAAGCATATATTAGCTTTGACAGTCCAGTGCCTCTGGGCATCCAGCGCCAGGAGAGCACTAAGGTCTATTGAGCTAAACAGCTGATAGCAGGCACCCCTTTATAAATGACTTGGGTAAGACTAAATGACATGAAGAATAAAATTGATGTTAACTGACGGTTGTTGCAAAGAGTTATTTTCAGGAGATTGTTCCCCACAACGGGTTTCAGTAATGCAAAGTAACAGGAGAGCAAGTTGTCGTGACTAAGTGTATGGATTAGGTTTCTGGTTGAGACAATCAAAGCTGCCCTAAAAAGTTGAGGCACCCAATTTCTGTGAATGTTAATGGAAAACAAGTGTTTAGAGTTTCCAAGTCGCTTTTAAAGAGCTCAGCCACATAAAAGATATTTTCTTCTAATGAAAATATTCTTCAGAGCTCCTTTTTTCACTTATACTCGTGAAAGGAGTTGCTGATTTTTCAGAACTGGCTGTGAGGCTGTGGTTATGCTTTGGGCAGCAGTACAATGTCAGCAAGTTGAAACAACCACTCCTGCTGTGCTTCCATGTGTATTCCTACCCATGTCATCTCTGTAACTTGCCAGTAGTTGCAGAACATCAGAATCTTACTCAGGTAGCTGCTTATTTGCTTTAGAAGTAGCTTTTCACTCTTTCATACGAAAAAAAGAAAATCATTATTTTTAAGTATGTCATAACGTAAATACCGTTCACCACTAAAGGCATCCAGATTCTGTTGGAGTAAAAGCATAAGAAACAGCTCACATACACACACTCAGCTGTTGAACTGAACTGTAGCCATGAATAACAGTATATGTGTTAAGTATGGTAATCATTTGCCCTCAGACAACACCTTACAGTCTTTATTCATCATTCCAGCTACTCACTGATACAGGAAAGCAAAATCATCTCCATTTAAACACGATAAACTAAGGCATAGAAATCTAAGGCCAGTCTAAGCCTAAGAGTCTGGGTTTGATGACACAATGTCTTTGGCGGCAACAGCAGCCTAAAGTATTCCTGCTTGAGCCAGTCGATGCTGCTTTCCCCCCCATTGCAGCCTACTCATCCCCTTATTTGTGCCACTTATCATTACCTGAAGTGCTGAAATAAGAGCTAGATGTTTCCTAACAACATTTATGAGATATTCATGAACGTTGTTAATAATTTGCAGCAATTTTGCCACATGTATTGATGTCTTTGAATGCATATAGCCAGAGCTACAAATATGTCAGATTCAAAATGTGTGAACTACCTCAGCAGATCACCTGTATCTGACACTGATCATACATGTTGTGTGAATGTCATATACTTTGTGTGAGCTGAGAGATACGACTCTCTCACATAGCTTTAAATAGCTTTAGACTAATGCTAAACTACCCTTTTATTACTGTGAGACGTAAGCAGGATTCAGATAGCTACTTCAGGACAAAATGAATTATGCTCTAAACTCCAATGCCTGTACTAGTTCTGTCTTTACTGGGAGTTAGGATTGCTGTTTCACGTGAATGCACTCACTTGAATCTCATGCTGAATGTCTTCAAGATCACACAGCAGCAAATCAGTGGCAGAGCTGGGAATGGAACTTCAGTTTCCTGACCTTTGGCACAATGCCTTTGGTGCTGGATATTACTTCTCTGCTTTTGAAAATCCATGCAAACCAGATTTTAACTTTGTCCATGGATATGAAATGAAGTAAAAACAAACAAACAAACAAACCAAAACCAAAAAGCCCACACTGAAAAGTCATGTTTGTAACATTGACTTCTCATTACTGCATACATAATTCCCACTGACATGAACAGTAATGTGGCATTTCAGTCTGGTGTACTGGGTATTACATTGCTAAAGGAGTGGAAGCGCATAGTCCCTGTGAACCAGCCTCAGGTGGATTTAAATTACTCTCTGCTCTTTCAAAGTGACAGTTTCTGATCTCTGATTTCCATTGGTTACTAAGCTACTAGAAACAAGCATATTGTACATGGGTAAACAGTTATTGTATACATCTGGGTCACTAGCCAGATTGTAATGCAACCTGCCGTCAGTGATAATGCACACTGTGTTCCTCTACATACACATCTACTGGCTGCAGCAGTTCAGCCTTATGTAGATATTCTGATATTCAGCTTCAGAAAAGCACAATAGGATGTGGATGATGCTCTGGTGAAATAAATCAATCCCCAAAATGTGGAGGATTTCCCCATATAGAAGAGTTCTTGGAAAGCTTAGAACTATTCAGTATTTCTTAAGATTCCCATCCTTTCTTAGACATCCCTCTTTGCTTCAGGGTACATGGTCAGATGTAAGGAAATGCAAGTGGGACATTCCTCAGGAGGAAGTTACAAATGACAAAAAGCCTCTCTAAGGACAAAGGAAGATGCATAAAATAGAAAAGCTATTGACTTGCATTTTCATGCATGCAAACTAACCAACTACATCCATCCATGCCCATTTCATGGTCCTTAAGCCAAGACAGCAGGAGCAATCTTTTTGCCCAGACCCCTGAACTGCAGCGTGCGCTCATCCACAGAGGTCCTGTAATAGCTATAAAACAGGGCAAAAGCATGAAAAATCAGTTCATATTCCAATCAGTTCTGTACAGACCCAGTGATGGAAGAAATACATAGACTGACAAACAGAGCGAAAGCACTAATCAGTCCCTCCTTATGTAACGGTGTCCTTCCTACAAGTCTGTACAGCAATACAACCTTTTAATTGCTCCAAAGGCTGTAATGATACTCACAACTTGTTTACAAAACAATGATCCCTCTTTAATCATTCTGTATTTCTCCTATGTCGTACTGCATATTAAAACATTATAGGCTTTCAAAAATAGATCTTGCTTATATAACACCAGGCACATGTGAAGTGAACATGAAACAGAAGCCTTGACTGTACAGCAGTTCACACAAAGAAATATCTGTATGATTCCTCCATGGCTGTAAGCAACATCTGTCTTCACTAAAAAGTTTTTTTTTTTCCAATTCATTCTCAAAGTTCAGTATATATAATCTTAATAAAAGTGCATAATGCACTGCTCCAAAGGAGTCATCACATACCTTAGCCTAGAATACTGTCAGCAAATAGCTCATTTCTTAAAAAGATCATAACTACACAACTCACTTGAACTGGTTCTTCATTTGTTTACTTTATGTAAACAATTGCATACACTCATTAGGCTTACGTTACTGAACTGTGACTGGAGTAGGCATAGCGAGTGCTCACTGGAAACCCTTGCAAGGTGAAGGTCTGAGCTGGGGTGCGACACCTCAACAGGCATCAGGACTGGAGCCTAGGAAATGCTGGAGAGGCTATGAGGGTCACAGTCCCTATGGATGTCAGTTTTATAAGGAAGACTAATAGACAGGCTCCAGTGGCAAAATTTAGGGTGTTAGGCAGGAAACTGAAGATAAGGAATCTCTGTTGCAGGCAGTCCCTGAAATGCTCCCAGTACCTCATGTGGGGACAAACATGGAAGCAAAAACTCTATGTAGAGATGAGGAAATGGTGTGAAGAAGGGCATTTCAGATTCAACGAGGGAGTTTACGTAGGATGAATTTGGCATCGCTTAAACAAGATGGGAACCAGGCTACCAGTGACAGAAAACTTTTTAAACTAGGGTATTATAGACAGCTGGAGCAAAAGAACATATGGTTTGGGTTGCTGCATCTTGTGGGATGAAGTCACGGGAACACTGCATCTTTCAAATATGGCATAGAAAACATTTGTCAAAAGTTTGACAGAAAATTACAAAGACTAGAATGCCTAGCTTTAAATGAAAATATTGATATAAAAGGCACGGGAGAAACTTGTAGAAAAGAATTAGTGGGATATCGACAGGAAAAACAAATGGAAGAAATAATTGTACTGTATGTTAAAGAAAACTCAGTTTCAGATAAGAGTGAAAAGTTAACCATGACAAAAAGACAGACAGAATCCCTGTCGATTGAAATTCCAAGGTCAAATGGGAAAAGTACAGCACTAAGACCGTATCACTATTTACCTGACCACAGATAGACCGTAGCACGCTGAAAGGCTATGAGAGCAGGAAACACTATCTAAATGCAGAACATGATGATAGACGTGATGTCAAGGCTAAATATCTAGACATAACTGACAACTGCTTCCTTGATTAGCTCCTCACAGTTTGCTGGAAAAAAAGCAATTCTTGGCTCGATTCTGAGCACCGTATAGCACTGGCTTGTAATGTCCTTGTAGGATCACAGGAACTAAACAGGCAGACTACTCCATCAAGAAAGAACAGCCATGCACCAATGCCCATGAAATCAAGGAGTTCTGAGACTGTCAAGCCTGTCTGTGTCCAAGCCAGGTGAGGTTTCCCATCAAAGAGGAAATCAAAGAGGCCCCTGAATACACAACAACTAGTTTATTGTCATATATATACACACCTATATGACGTTCTTTGAATTTGGTAGCATTTCAGATTATTTTATCCATGCATAAATAGAGAAGCCAAAGGAAGAGAATCCAGACACACCCCCTCCTCCCATAAACATGAAATGTATCACATCAAAAGCATGGCTTCTAAAAATGGTAATTTTGTGTAAAAGAAACAACAAACTACCCTGTGGCACATTTGCCTGCTAAAAATGACAGAAAGTTATGGGATGCTAACAGAGAGCTTAACTCATTGCCTATCAGTTCCTCTTGCTGTTCAAGATGTGTTATCTTTTTGCGCTAGTACTCATTGAAAACATCATATGATTTTTTATAGCATTGTATCTTCCTTAATACATACAGCATGCACAGACACAGAGAGACAAACGCAAGTACAGATTTTTTATTCCGTAGTGTGATGCAGCTAATTTGAACTTGTTCTTGCTAATGCTCAAAAAGGTAATATGTTTTCAAATTAGGCTCTTGCGGTTTGATCACGCTCTTGTTAGAGGCATTAAACACTCAGTGATTTTACCAAAAGCCAGGATTTGGTCCTTAGGAAGATAAGAAAACTTAATATTAAGTGTTGCCATCTTCTTAAAAGATATTGTCACTATTTGCTGATTTTCAGAACTAGCATCTTATAAGTAGTTGGATCATTTGTTATGATAAGAAGTTCTGCTGATGCCTCAGGCTTTTCTGAGTTTCTTTTTACTTTATTTTCTTGTTCGGTAGAAAGATAAATGGTTAATGAACAAGGCAGTTTTAAAGTAATTTTATTTTAATATACAGGTTTTCATAAGATTGCAGTTGCTGTGTGTAATTTCTAAAAACACAATAATTTGCATCCATTAAGAAGGTGTGTGTGTGCAGTATGTCATTATTTCTGTCTCCTGCATAGCTTTTCTATATGAAAAGAGATTCTGATTCAGAATTATGAAAAATAACATCTATAAATACTGTAGAGAAATTAAATTGATATTTGGCAATTATTTCTTCTCTTGAAACACTAATAATTGGGTTTTGTTCAGAACCTGTCTAATTCCAAGTATAAGTGAAGACCCACTGGAGCCAGAAAATACATCATAAATTTTAACTCCATTTAACTGACAAGGAAACTAAGAATTGGAAAGTTTAAGAGACTTGCTACATTTTTACAAACTTTTTCTGCATTCAAAAAAATTCAGGCTTTTTAGAAGACCTCAAACCCACAATACCCTGTTGATTTTTGTCACAAAAAGGAGCTACTGAGTATTGAGCAGTTTTAAAGTCCTAAAGTGCCAATGCTGAGTCTTCCTGATGCATACTTACTGCATGCTCTAGACTGTGTGTGAACTTACTTTGTGCATATTCACTTCTATGAAAAAATAATGAAATAAATTGCATTTATTTAAGGACAGATTACATCAAACAAAGGGTTGAAGGTCAGAAATTGAAAATCAGAAATTTAGAAGGGAAGAGTAATTATAACCAGTGACATACATAACCTTTATAAACTTGAAAAAATACTAGCAAAATGTATTTGTACGTGGCTCACATCTCTGTATATGCTGTTTTACGGCTTGGCTGGCAATGCTACTGAGTTTAGTAAAGGGCAGTTCTTTCACAGTGCTTTAATACTGCAACACCAAGACAAACAGTAACCCAGAGAACCTTCAGTTATAACCACGGCAATAGTTAACTTTATCTTCAATTTGCAAGCTCCATTCTTTTGGCCTCCTCTTGAAAACAAAGATGTCTGTTGCCTTGAAGTCATCTTTTTTTAACCTGAGTGCTGAGAATTATTCACAATTTTCCAAATTAAATCTCTATAATGCCTTATAAAATGTCATTGAAACTTTCTTTCACAGTTCCACTGGAAATTTCTTGCCTGACATATGTCTCAGGTTGTTATTTACTTTGTTTCATAACTGCATCAAACTGATGGCTCACAGTAATCCTGTAAGTCAAAAATTGCAGTTGGGTTCTTCCTCCTTCTGTCGTCTTCAAATAATAACTGTCTGGCTTTAATCATATACATTTATATTTAAATAGTTGTAGGCTGCATGCAGGAATTATTAAATGAGGTTCTCTAGCTTGTGTTCAACAGGATGTCAGATTTCTCATGCCTCCTGGCTTGAAAAGCTAATTCTATAAACCCATGTAACTCAGGGCCTTAGTCAATCTCTAACAGAGTTGATTAGGAGGGGACTTGCCTTGATTGAATTACTCGATAATTAGCCCCTGCAATGTTCCTTGACCCCTTTGCTAAAGCATCTACTATAGCATTTTCAGAGTCACAATACTGGATTAATATTGATAACAATAACATTTGTGCTTGCTTGAGTGTCTTGCTCATGACACAGGACAGTTTGAATTTGTATGCTTCTGCAGAAACAAGTAAACACTGAGGCAGATTAGAAAACAGACTTGCACTTAGGAACTTAATAATTTAAAGATGTTATTGTGTTAGTCACATCCTTCACAGAGCAAAGGACTATGAAACCTACTGGACTTTTCAATACTGATGTGATCCAGACTTGGTATCTTTCGAGATTTTGGTTAGTTCAGAGCCATTATACTATTAGCTGTATTTACTTATGATCACTTTTCAGCTGTGATCGCTTGATCCTGTTTTTCACTCTGGTTCATCTCAACTTCTTTTTCTTGGTTTTCATGGTTGAACTCTTCTTTCATCTCTCGTTGCTCTGTTTGCTTGAAATAAGAGGTCTAGCACTTAGATTTGTTTTTGTACTTATCATATCACAGAGCAGGATCATCCTGTTAATTAAATTCACTCTTCAGCAATTTTAGTCTTTGTTTTGGTTTGAACAATCATCTAACTTTTAGTTATCTAACAAAATCCTTTTGATTTTAATTCACAAACATTATCTGGTATTTGCTTTTAGAAAGCACCGCTATACTATTGTACATCTTAGGGGAACGTATACGAAGCCTTCAAGGTTTGACATTTCAGAAACCTTGGGGACACATCTTATTCCACTTCCCCTAGTTGCCTTCAAAATAACCCCCCAAAGAAAGATTTGATGTGCTATACAATGGAGAGTTAGACAAACTAAAACTACTGGCTTTTATCTTCATTAATTTAACATCTACTTCGTATCTGTTTTCTGTGTCCCTACACTGTAAGAAAGAGAGTAATATAAAACCCTAGTAAGCTCCCAAATGATTAATTTTTAGTCTTTTGACTAGAACTGTACCAAAGTCATTTACTATTTTGATTTAATCTGCTTTTTTCCCCGTATTTTTTATTACTCATTTCCTGAGCAGTCCAGTTATCACCCTACCATGGCAAGCTGGGGACTGGGCCACTGGACTATAGCCATGTGCCTACCAGGACTCACCCCTTTGCAGCACAAAATCAGAGAGAGACAAACAAGACAGCCCCTCACCTCATTGCTAAACTCAAACATACTTTCTGCCTGGAACACACAAATAGCTATTTTAGGTATCAGCTCTGGGGTTGTAAGGTATAAAGAACAAGCTTGTCTATGACTGAAATGGCTGTCATAGTGCTTCTTGCTAATTAAGCCTTCTACAATTCACCAGCACATCCAGACAGCTCCCTGCAACTTTCCGACAGTCCAAGGCAACCTTCTATTTAAACTTTTAGGGTTTCTCCTGCCAGCTTTCCCCACAGTGAGAAGAGCAGTACCCTGGCTCTGTGTTATATGGTTGAGATAAAACATGAAAAACAGTTGTAGGTGAGAACTAGTCTGCAAATCAATCACGTCACTTTACAGGCCCATTTCACTGTATGACACTGCTCATCTCTAACGGTAGCCATCATATACTCAAGAAAACCATACTCAAGCACCCTCCTGTCAGATGGCAGCAGCTGCCGAGGGTCTTGCCCATTCAAGGAGCTGAGTGTGTCCAACTTCAGGTGGGAGACAGTGAAATCTCTAATGTCTCACATAATCAAATATTTCAAAGGCAGTAAGAACAGAAGAAAAACTTTTGCTCTGGAATCTTAGAGACAATCTGACTCTTCTCTAAAATGCGGCTCTGCTAAAGGAATGTGGAACACCATTTTCTAGTTCTCTATAGGTAGATGACCTCTTTATTACTTCTTACGCATTGCTCCATTAGTCAGCTCTGCTTTTTCTGATTCTAACCCTCAGCAAAGAGTTCTGCAGACTCCTGCTAATTGTTGCAAAAAATTTTACAGTGCTGAAAGTAATTTCTGGATCATTGCAATTGCCTGTCACTGTGAGTAAAGCCATTACCTGGAAGTACTTTTCATGGAACAAAGCAGTTCTCTATCTTTAGTATGGTCTTTTATGAGGAAAGAAATACAGTGAATTTTCTGGCAATATTCTTAAAGCTATTGTTCTAAAACTTGCATAGGGAACTTCTACAGGAAAAAGAGCATCATTCCACCGTTACATGCCTTCAAAACTGTCAGATGCTACAGGGTATCTGCAGTATGGATCACTTTGTGAGTACCAAACAATTACGGGAAATGCGGCTGGCATAGCCCCCTGTCAAGATATAATAGAGTAGATTTGCCTATAAATAATGTGCTAAGTTTTGTCACAAAAAGTATAATTATTTCCAGTACCAATCCCACTCTCTCTCCCTTCCTTTACCCTTTCTCTCCTCTTTTTATGTACATATATATAGATAGATATACATCCAGAGATGACATCCTGCTATACATGGAATGCATATGTCACCAGTCTTTTAAGATAAATATATGAAGTGCCAGCTGGATGTAGCAGAATAACAAAATGTGCACTGCCAGAAGTTTCTTTCTGGTGCAGAAAATGATAAATAAAAGGATGTGTATGGAGATCACTTGAGATAACTAAGACAGATAGATTAGATGTTACTGACAGAGTAGGCGGCCAAATTCATACTGTTAAGAGCTGGTGTGTTATTCTTCTAAAATACAAAGAAATAAACAGTGGAGACAGAGAAGCGGCACATGAAAGCCTATCATGGCAGTGTGTCTGCAGCTCTGTACCTCCTGGGACCACTCATAGGCTGGAACTCAGAGCTGGACTTCAAAGAACAAGCCAGATTTACTATAGCAAAGAGATTATCTAAGTAATCAAGAATATTTTTCTCATAACAGTATTATAATATGATCCTGAAAGTGTTTATTACCAACAGTATTATACAGTAGCATGTCAAGAACAAAGTGGTTAATGTGACTATTCAAAGTAGTAAGTAGTGTATTTGTACACACGGGCAAGATCAGGTCCGTCCTTAGGTTATATGAAATACCTAGAGGATAGGAGTCTCTGAATTTCATTTTGAAGTTGCAATAAGAGATGCCAGTTCCACAGGGAACTTTGGACTTTGTGAAGAAAAAAGAGGAAATTCTCAGAACACAAGAATGGTTTCATTTTTGAGATAAAATTTTTAAAATTAAAATTTCTGAATTGTATGAGTTCATTTTGAATACATCTTTAACATCTACAAATTTCTCATGATTCTGCTCTCACATAAGACTGACCTGTCAGAGAATATTTTGTAAAGTTCATTTCTAAGTTTGCAAAATAATAGAAAACAAAATTACAAATAAGACTCATAAAAAAACTTTGAACTAAACATATTAACTTCTCTTTCTCATCCCCATGCCACCCTTGGATCAGCAAACTCTCAAATCCTGATGGGAATTTTCATTAACAACAGCTCAAAACAACATTTTCATCTGTGGAAAAGTGTTCACTAAATGCATTGAATCAGTGAAATGCATTTCATCAAGGCAACAGTAAAAAGAAAAAAAAGTTTAATGACAGTGGCACTCAGTATTACGCAGAGGATCATCACAGAGCATATGCACTTTCACATCCCACAAAAATTCATTAATATTACTGATAGACTGTAAGTAGACAGAACTCAAATTCTGTTATTTTCTTCCAACTGTACTTTGTCAGTTTTTGTATTTTTCTCACTCCCTTCTTTCTAATTGTTTCTAGTTTTTGACAAATCCTACCTAAGTGTACCATATTTTTACTTGTTTTTGAAACTAATTTTGTCGCTTTGTAGTTAAAACTCTAAAGTTGAATGACAAATAATGAATTACAGCTCAGGTAATCCTGGTCCTACAGTTGATATTTCCCAAAGCATTTCCTGCTCTCTTTTTACAGCATGGTTATTCATGCTTTATTTTTATCACTTTTTATTTACAAAGTGCCATGTGTTCCTCATTCTCCACAAACAGCAAATGTTCCAGGTCCCTGCCCAGACAACCTTATGATTTATGATCAGAAGGATGTGGAGTTTTCTGCTTTGAAACCTTCTTGAGTGTTACATCACAGAACAACCAGTAGACCATCTCAGTCCACTGCTGGCCAAATAAACCCAAGACAACACTGAGGCCTAATTTGTTACCATAAAGCCCTAATCCATTTCATTTCCACGATTTCCATTCCATTATTGCAGCACAGTGGATCTGGTGTTTACATCACAATTTGGTACACACCTATAAAGTGTTTAGATACTGATCTGTCCTTATAGCTGTGCAATCTGAACAGATAAAGAACTTGAAAAGTGACTATGACACAAAGCTGTATTGCAGAGCATGACATCTGATTTCTTTTGCTCTTTTAAGGTGAAATTCACCAGCACACACTGGATATCTGGTTTAAAGGAACTATACATCTATAAATATAACTTATAGATCCATAAATGCAACTTGTTTGTCCAATCCACGTCTGAGTGTCAGAGACATCTCATTAAATTCCAGTCAATGGCCTTTTTTGCTATTCTCTAATATGCCAATGAAATGCCTGAAAAAGTCACTAAGCTGCAGAACTGAACTTTGATTATTCATCATTCTTTTTACATTGGTTGATGAACAGCTCATCCTGTGACAACAGAAGTCAAAACCATTACCAGGTTTCTAACCTATCTTGTCCTTTGTGTAAGCATTTCAGGTTTTCAGTAAGCCTGAATTTTGTAACTTCTCAGAGATGTTACACTGCTGAGAAAACACAGCGTGTTGAAGTTCTCAACATTAAAACAAACAAGTGATTCTTGTTAAATACTGTTACAGCCATGATCATCTAGGATGATAAGCAGAGCTAGCTTTTTTATCAGACCAACCAGAATACTAGAGGGGCTTTCAGGTATGTGAACCTTTCTTCAGATCTGAAATAGCAGTTCACTTTAAAGCCAAACACAAGTTATGAACAAGTTACTTTGGCACATACAAGGCCTTCTGAGAGAGGGATTTTCTAATTTATAAAACATGCAAGCGTTACTAGCATGAGGGAAAGGAAATTTCCAAATTCCTCTCCATAAACAATTTATTTCCAGATACCATGCAATTTTGCCCTTCTTTCATTCTAAAGAAAGAATTAATCTTCTTTCTAAAAGAACTGGTCGTGATCCTGATGATCTCTTCTCATCAGTTGTTAAGTTGCACAGTACTACATGAGGCCACATCACTGACTGACGTAACCACATTATTGTATTTTCCTTATTATTCTCCAACAAGACCATATGTATCTCAGTGTCAGCTTTGCTTTGTGACTGCAGCAATACATTGTCGCACCTTGTAGCAGAATCACTTGAAGATGTGAATTTTTTGCAGCATGCTAGTACAATGAATAAAGCTGAAATATGGACCAAAAAAAGAAAGAGGAGTTCAGCTGTAAGAAATTAACTTTGTGACAGTGTTTTGGCTACAGAGGAGGCCACACAGCAAGTCTGGAGGAAAAGTCTTGTTCTGGAAATATAGAAAATATAGTCCTCTCAATTCTATTCGTCCCTTTGCAGCTAAGATTTAAAATGGCGAGGGAAATACAAGCTGGTGGGGGAATAAATGCAATTGACTTGAACTTGAAACAAAATTCAGCTCTATTAATCCTCTGTTAGGCTCCTGACTGAACCAAAAAAACCCCTTTGGTTTCAGGTGAGCTGTATTTCTTCTGCCAGTCCCTAGGCTTTGTATTTGTGGGCATGACAAAACCAGAAACATCTCCCTCTAGCTTAGGAGACTTAGTTACAGATCAGAAACCCATTATGCTAATGTAAGTACAAAAAAAAACAGAGGAAAAAAGAGGCCTCAGGAGGTAACAATCCAGATTCAACCTATCCCTGCTCATGTGTATACAGTAACCAGGAAACAGCTAATCATCTTTTATTTCTAATAACAGCTCAGTTCCTACAGGATGGCCAAGTGAGAACTGGTTGTTATTACTGGTTGCAGGAAGTGATTACTCACTTCCCTGGCCTAAAGAAACTGGGCTTCAGCCATACCTAAGATGTTTAGGTATTTCTGGGCTAATATAAACACCCTTCTGACTCCCTTTGGAAATTGCAAATCATATTTTGAGAACGCTGTTTTAAATCACAAATGATCTGACATTTCAGAGAAGAAGACTTCAAAGTTAGAGTTGTCAGTACTTCAAAGTTTCCTCTCCAAGTCATTTAACTTTCCTCTGAGATTCAGTACATTCCTCTGTCAAATGAAGATGCTGATAACCCATATCATCGTGATATTTCAAGTCCAAATTCATTAAAACTTATAAAATGTTTTGCAGTGCTTAGGAGGAAAATGTAACAGAAATTGAAAGCATTTTCACTATACTAATTAGCTGAAGAGTGAGACATTTACAGAACTGTAGTTCATGCTTTAGGGGGACAACAGGTCTTTTTAAACTGTAAATTTTTTTGAAGTCTGAACACATTTTATTTTATTTACCACAACTGAAACACACAGAAAAGCATACTGAATGCATGGTGCCGATACAGCTCCCAAAAACACTGGCTTAGCTGGCCTTAGTTCTTCACATTTACATCTGAAATTATATAGCCATACTGGGAAGAAGTAACTCATATGTTGTCCTTTGTACTATGAAAATGCTGTGAAAATTAACATGTAGATTATATGTAGGAATCACGACTAGAGCTTCACAGCTTGACAGCTCACAATAACTACTCAACAGGTTAGAGCAGAAATAAAAGATAAGTAGGGGAGCCGACAGGAGTGCTGAGTGCATGGAAATGAGCTAGAATTAAGGTGGGCAGAAGGTAATTGTTTAAATTCTAATTTAGACAAGACAGCAGAGCTAACATGCCAGTAATGTAAGAAAACTGAGATGCAGGTACAGCAGATATTTTGATCACTATTAACTCACTTCACAGTTCTTGCAGGGTGATAGTACAATCTGTTACCATGAAAAGAATTGTGAAGTTTTGATTGAACATATTAAGTCTCTTTACCCATCACTGGAGCAAAGGCTTCAATATTATACAGTCTAAGTGCATTTTCTGAATCCTTAATGGAAACACCGCTCAATTTTTGAACCAAAGTTTGCATAAACAGTGCTTAAGCAGCAATTTGCTTGCTTTGATTTATGAAGAGGCACCCAAACTGGAACATCAGCATCCCAGAATCAGCTGTTGGAAGGGTTCACAACAGTATATTGGAAAGAGACACCCTGTGTGTCACAAGGAGCAGATACACGCTAAGCAAGGTTTCCCTAGCAAACAGAAACAGCAGACAAGCAATAATACAGATTCAGTGGGAAATCACTCCATACTTCAGAGAAGGACAAGAGTTTCGAGTGCTTCAAGGTAGAGAGAGAAAGACAGGACCCAAACTTTTCTCCAAAATGTCTCCATCTGTGGTTACAGAGCAAAGCAGGATGATATGCAGTAATCCAAATAAAGCGAGTAAAAGGGAATGCATTAAAAAATTAAACTGTTGCCTCCTCTTTGGACCTATGAAGTAGTTTTTTTGCCAAAGTACAAATTCTCTATATGCCCTCCAGCTTTCAAATGTCAGCAATGTTTTTGCTCTTCATTAGCCAGACACTTCCCAAGTTAACTATTTTGCCACAAACTTCTCCAATCAAATCTCTCAGCAAGCACTGCATCTTCCTCCTTGTCTCATGAAACAGGGACATTAACATACTACCTATATTCTCCCTCGTACCTAAGCAAATGTGTATGTCTACTACACATGGTATCTTAATCACTGGTACTTTCTGGAGAAAAGTTTCAACATCTGCTGTATCTTAATTATAGCATCTGAGGGGACACCAGCTGACTTTCACATTAGTTAGCAAAGCCTTTTCTATTAGGGATTCTTTGGGGGCCAAATTGTTCATCTTAACATTGCCACAACACAGCAGGTGAAATACTCCGATGCAGCAAAGTAGCACAAGACCTATTTGCCTTCCAAGCCTTTCATGTAGGATTTACTTACTAAGCCTACAACAGAGGAGGTAAACATCCCTCTACAAAAAGATGAATTCCATCTCGAAAGAGGTGGAGTTGTTCAGTAAAGAGCAGGCCTTTGTCAGGTATAAATTATCACAACTCTGTTGTCATGGAGCTATGAGAATTCATCCCTACTGACGATCTGCTCCAAGATTTTGCAGCTTTTATTGCTGTATATGTATTGTAGGAGTGAAAGGTTGTCTATCATGATGAAAGTAAGCATAAGACAATGATTTGTTTGTATTTATAACTCTGTGGTTTTATATCTGAGTATCACTCTTTTTTTTTTTTCTAATCACATCTGCTCTTGCTACTTTCTGAATCTGAAATCCCCCATTAAAAGCAATCGCCGGTAACAGCCTTTCTCACTCTCTACTGGCCCTGGGACACATGCAGCTAATTACCTGGCCCAGTTTACAACTGAGGAAACAGAAATACGGAGACTGTGTTAGTGACAATTTTAAACAGAAACAATGCTAGGATAAGATTAGATTATACAAGTTCCTGGTCTAAGTCCTGTGTTTACATGACCAGATAACATTCCCTGACAAAGTGAGGAAGTGTTTCTTTTTGAAAATGATGCAAAGACATCATTACTGAGAATCAAGAATTCACCTTAAAAGTGAACAGAAAGTGAATAATGACAACTTGTAACAACAGTTAGGAGTAAGACTTTTTGAAGTGTTCTCCTTTAAAGCTTTATTTTTATGTTTTATTCAGTTGCATATCTCCACAGAATCACTTTTATATAGTTGTTTATAATGACTAGGCTCATTTTTTGGGATGAGATTTGCAAAAGCACCAAGAGATCACTGAGCACAAGTCCCATGTCTTTCTCCGAGACTTGTGTTATTGTATCACCCATGTTTGCTTTGAAAATCACCTCTTTGGAATCCAGTGGGCATTTTATTCCGCTTTCGGCAACAGGGATAGAATTAGTCAAACTGGCCCAAAGCCAAACAAAAAATATTTTTCCTCCCCCCCACCCACCCCATTAGAGTCTTATATTATCATACGGAGATGAAAGAAACGCTAAAATAAAACTGGTTTACCTGACACTGACAAACTAGAAGCCAGCTTTCAAAGAATCAGTTTATCAAAAGAGAGCCTTCAGAGCCCAGCTGTGCACTTTAATAATTTGTTTCACAGGTGTGAAAATAGAGACATTTCTCACATAGGCATAAGATGTAATTGATTATTCTTGTCCCATCTCAGCCTGTTAAACTGCTGATTGCTGCTGATATTCTAGATCACAGGATGTGCATTCTCTAAAGAACTTTAAAATCTGCAGTGAACTTTTCATTCTGTCTGTGTTAAAGGACCTCAATCACTTTTGTGTCTGTTACCAGAAACATATCCCAAAATTTTAAGATAGCTATTTTGTTACTAACTGAAGAAAAGATAAAATACATTTTTCCCATCTGTGCAGTGAAAAACAATACCTCTGTTATGAATATGCTTAGAATCATTAAATCACAAGCCTGAAACACAGGTTATTTGTGAATTACAGAAAGGTCAAAATGAAAGATTCAGCAGAACTTGTTTGTGGCAGACTAGTCTTACACGTCGAGTCTCATGTTTAAAAAGCCTCACTATTTAAAAGTTACTTCCTTGCTATTAATCATGTCTAGCCGTTTCTATGAAAGCAGAAGAAAAGATGAACTGAAGCTGGTATATTAACACAACTTGTGACCTTGCAGCTTTTCCCTCGGCAGGTGTCCATCACAGCTCCCCCCACCAGCCTGTGCTGCAATCAAATGGGGATCCATTCTCTTATCAACCAGATGATGTACATACTTCTCTGCATGGTTGCCTTTCTTGCTGTGAAATGCTGTAAAATACAGAGGTCGTTGTGCTGGCTCTCCACATGACACTACATCAAGCATAAAGAATACCAAATGACTTAAGCAGTGACATTGAACCATTCGGGGACTGGCCCAGTTGGACTGAAAAATTTAAGAGCACCTCTCATATTCAGGCATCCGAGCAAGGACATAAGGATTTGGCCTACTGAGCTGGTGGGACAGCCACAAGTTCAGGATCCCACAGAGTCAGGTCTCAGAACAGTCTTTCCTTATGTGCTCCCTTCTCAGTGGTACACATTTTCTGTGTATCAGCAACCAATTCTTGATCTGTGTGACAGGAACTTTTTAACCAACACAGATGTTTTCAGGGAAAAAAAAGAAAAAAAACCAAAGAATCATCATTAATAAAAAATATTCTTACAGGTTGAAATTGAGCATGCATTATGAAAATTCAGCATCTAAAACATGAACTTCCTGCTCAGCAGAAAAGAGTAATGACTTTGGGAGCCAGTGCAGCATAGGAAGGCCAAAAGCTGTAATGAAAAAAGGTTTGATGGCTCCAACGGCACTGAGGAAAGCACATTCTCCATCTGATATGAGGTGTACATGGGAGATTAGCTCTGGCTTTCCAGAAGAACCCTCCCAGAATGACATCAACCATCTAGAGGAAAGGGACTGAGGTTCAGGTTGGCCACGTGTAGGGTTTCAATGCTGCTGCACTCACATAACAAAAAGTACAGTTTTGTAACTGTTTCTGGGCAAGGTGCACAGATGGGGAAAAAAGCTTCCTTTGATCTCCCACACTGAGCATGAAAGCAGGATTCACACATACACGTGCCTGTAATGAAACACATAGTTAAGAAATCGCAGCCTTTCTCTTATTTAGTAGGAAGTTGTACCGTATAAAGGATAACACTGTAGCTTGGGAATCAGTAAGAGCAGGCACTATCCTAACTTCTGTCAGTGTCCTACTAGGTAGTCTTCAGTAAATCTGTTTAGAGACTACAAAACCAGTAATTACAATGATCAATTGTTTGTTGCTATAACCCAACTATAGGTTCACTCTAAATCAATTCCTACTTGAAGCAGAATATATTTTTCAGAAAAAAACAAGGAATCTTGATTTTTAAAAACTCCAGGCAGAGAATCCACAACAAACCTTTTAAAACAATTTAAACAGTTTATTACATTTATTATAAAAATGGGCACCTAGAGTCTACCATTGCCTAACTTCCAACTTTCCACCATTTTATTTTTTTATAACTATGTTGAAAAGTTTTCCAGTATCATATCCTGTGCCTTATATAGATACAGGCTGGGACAAATTATCTTTGCTTAAACTAAATAGGTCCAAGCCCCTGAGTATCTTGCTGCACAGAACATCCAATCCATTAATCATTCTCTAAGCCTTCACCAACTCTATTCCTTTTCGAAACATGAATCTGAATCTTCACACGCACTCAGATATTTAGGAAGTTATCACATCATTACTGACACAGAAGTAACATAACTTCATCATTCCTGTTCAAAGTTTCTCTCTAGGTCATCTTCAGGCCTTTGGCCACTGCGTGACACTGAAATCCTACACTCAACCAATTATCTAGCATGATCTCCCAAACACTTTTCAGTCATTATTTCTCAGGATAGAGTCATTCATCCTGCAAATGTAAGCTAAATGATTTGTTCTTTGAGACATGGTTTAGTGGGCTTAGTGGGCATGGTGGTGTTGGGTAGAAGGTTGGACTTGGTGATCTTTGAGGTCTCTTCCAACCATAATGATTCTGTGATTCTATGACTCATATATATGAAAAAAATTATATATAAAGCAAATACATTTATATGTATATGGCTTTACTTTCAGTTTTACAGTATTACTGAAACATATATGATTTACAGATCACTTCATAAACTAACTTTATTTCCAAAGTCCCCAACTTTATTCCATCTACATAAATGTACCATTAATTTTTTTTAAATATTTTTCCAGTCATTAAAAGAAATGGGAAACAGCATGGCCCAACAATTCCTAAGGGATCCTATTAAATAATGATTCCCACTTTGCATATGAAGACTACAAGATAAGCAGTTTTAGGTCCTTTTAATGTGTTGCCCAGTTGAATTTGCATTATTCTCATTTCTTAATCAAAGGTTGTGTGGTACCATGACAAATGCCCTAAGAAAGTCCATTACAGCAGCACTAAAACATTCATCAACCAAACCTCATATATCATAAGAAAGCTATTGAGTTAGTCTGACAAGATATATTTTCCATAAACCAATGAGAACTGCCATTAATTACATTATTGCTGATTATCACTTTACTAATAATGTCCCATATCAGTCTTCCATTATTTTGCCAGGGATTGGCACCAGGCTGAAAGGCCTGTAATTACCAAGTCATCCCATTTAAAATTCTGGCACAGTATTTGCCTTCCCAGTGCTGTATCAATTAATAAAAACCAACATTAACAGTCCAAAGACATTCTTAAGTGGTTCCTTGAACACTCCCTGATGAACATTATTGGAGCTGCTAATCATAAAATGTCTTAACTTGAACGGTAGCTGTTTAAAAACCTCCAGAGTTAGTGATGAAATGAAATTTCCCAATCCCCATCTCTACCTGTACAGATAACAGCAGTTACTCCCAAAATGCTTTGAGATCAGTAGTTTAAAAACAATTCATAAGAGCTAGGCATCTGAGTTTTTTAACTCCTATTTATTGCAGTACCTCTCCAGTGATTAAGAACATTCATACTTCAACAAAAATCCTTCTTTCTTTTGTTGAATAGGATCTGAGGTACAAAGTATTCTTGTATCTTTTTCATGCTGGCTACCCAGAATTTATACGGTAACATTAACTCTTTCGCTGCTATGAAATCCCTTGTGTAACTCTGTGGAGTCACTCTAAATGGATGCTTTGCTGAATTGAGTAATTTCTCAAGGTTTCTCAAGTACAACAAGGAGTGAAGCAGCTAATGTGGCAAGACCAATGTGTCATCTATATTATCAGTAATTACAGGTGGATAAAATCTAATTAAACAGCAAAAATTTTCACTTTGATATCTGTAAAGCATTTTTATACTCACGAAAAAATGATCTGAAGAAAATCCTTGCAAATCATCCTTTCATTTGAGGTCTAGCATGTTTTAGTTACCAGTACTATGTAAATATTTTTAGCAATAAGAAACCACTTAAACCAGGTTTTCATTAAAGTCTATAAGCAAGTATTCTATAAATAATTTTTCCTAACTTCAAGGTAAATTGATGTGTTTACATTGTACTCACTGATGTGATGGCAATGTAGTTCAGACATACCAAAGTCAGCTTTACATGAAAGCCAGCTTGGATACCGGCACCCATCCAGCCACAGACATCAGGAGCTTGGAGTAGATAAATGCCTGCGTACTTATGCAGCTTCTAAAATGTGTTTTGGAATCTGCAGTGAGCTACGTGCCGTTAAAATATTACTGATATCTGAAAAAAAATTAGATTTAAATTACCCAAGATGGTCAGCTGCGATCAGAAGTCTAACAGACCTAAAAGCAGTGATGGGAAAACATAAGCTTCAAAGTATTTAGGCAAGTTAGTTGTTTTCAGAATAACTACACTTGATCAAATTTACCCTCAGATACTCTGAGCACAGACTGAAGCAATCTCAGAAGCATTAAACAGAACTTGTAAACAGGTACAAACATAGTGCTTAGCATTAAAAATAGGTGAAAGAAAGACCAGAAAGTTTACTTCTAATTACAGCAGAAATACTGTAACAATTAATCAAACAAACAATTTAAGTATCTAGAAGACGGTAAAAGGATGAGTAACCACAATACAGACTGTCTTCTCTGTACAATAGGGTAACAGACATTACAGACAAGCAAAAAAAAAACAAAACACCCTGGATATTCTTAATAAGAACTTTATGATATGGTAATAAACAGCTGGAGGAAACATGGTCTAGAAAAATCACTGTTAGATGGCTGTTTAACTCTACTCAGAAAAGTTATTGATGATTCAGTGTCAAACTTGAGGGGTTTCCCAAGTGGCATTCCATAGAACAGTATATAATTCAGCATTTTGATTAATGATTTGGCTAAAGGAATAGAAAGCATATTTGTTAAATTTGCAGGCAACACGAAGCTGGAAAAGCTTGTGAGAACAAGACAGGGATGCGATCAGAATTTTAAAACATCTAGATACAGCGGAGAAATGGCTTTGGATAAGTAGGATACAAGTCAGTAAGTACAGTGGCAAAATTCTACAATTGGGTAGGACTAATCAACCCCAAAAACCCACAGTGGGTAAGTAAATGATTCGGGGATATCACGAAAGGTAACAGTAGATGATAAGCTGACCATACTCAACAGCATCATTGTGTTGCAACACCATATGGGGGATGTATAAACAGAAATACTGCAAGTAATAGACATGAAGAAATTTTTCTGGTCTACTCAACAAGAGTCGACTAGAGTACTTGTCCAGTTTTGGACATTACTGAAGTAAACTGGTCTAAGGAAAGTAATAAGAAAGATGATCAAGATCGAGAAAACTCGACCTGTTTGATAAGCTTTAAGGAACTAGGATCGCTTATTCTAGAAAAGAGAAAATTGAGGGAGATGCAGTAATTTTTAAAAAATGTATACAAAGTAGCTACAGAAGGAAAGGGAATACATCCTTCTCCACATCAATTTTGGCTAAAGCAAAAAGAAAAATGGACATAAGCTTCAGCAATGCATATCTAAGTAAGGTCAATAGTAAAAACTTTCAAATAGTAGGATAGTTAAGCACTGGAGCTGATCATCCTGGGGGTTGTGGACTTTCCACACTTTGAGACTTTCAATAAGAGGTTGCAGAATCAACCCTAATACATTTAAGCTACACTGCAATCATAGTAACTGCAGTACAGGTGTGCGCTTGGAGATTCTCAATCTTCCATAAAACTTTTTTCTACTTGATAAATGAGGAATGGTCGGTTTACAAGTCTTCAGCGTCTATGTAGATGAGGCCTTTATCCATGCACTCTGTTTCAATGGAGTCAGTGAAAAGTTTATGTTTACTTTAGCAGGAGCTTGCCAGGGCCCAAATTCAGGAAAACGTAACGAGCATTGGCCATTTGGCCATTGAAATGTAGTTTTCTTGGAATCTGCAATCAGGTGCATGCGGAAAGTGGAGAGACACACTTTCTCCTCCTCTCTTTGCCTAAATAGGCAGAAGATCCTTTTTGTATAAGGCATTTCTATCTGGAGAACAGTGTTACTACACATCAAAATCAGCCTCTCTGCAAACAAAGAGCATCTCCTCTGCAAGGAAACAGAATATATGGCTAGACAAACAACAGTAACTATGGTGCTAACAAACACAACCACACAGGATAAAGGCAGGACAGATCTACTAGGTGGCCATTTCCTGTTCTTACGATTTGATGTGGATGATATGTTAATGGATAACCATGACTTGTATCCTCCCTCAAAGAGGCCACATTTTGCAGCACTAGCTGCTGCTGAACTCAATACGAGTGTCTGTGAAAAGCCCACTCAGAGCCCACCTTTCCCAAGGAAGTTATAATTTCTCCACAACGCTTGTTTCTGATACAGGCATGAGTGGCACAGGCTCTGCGGTAGCAGTCACCTTGCCCCATCACGTACCAACACCTGTACCACGTGTAAGATGGTGCTAACAGGGATGCAGCTGGGCTGCTCCCCGCTCTGCCCACTCGCGGCATAATATTGGGGTAACATAATATTGGGGTAACAATGGGCATGCTATACATAAATAATAGGGTAACAACAATAACAACAATGGAAGCTTCAACTGAAACAGGACTGCAGAGTTTGTAATTATGCTGATTATAATCTGGAATAACGTGGCATTTTTCTTCATTCCATTGACAAGTTCTAGGCTGATATTTACTGACAGATGCAGAGTTATAGGTGAACAAAACTGGTGCAAGTCCAACATAATGAAGAATTACCCTGTTAGTATTCTACTCAGGATATTTACAATCTAATTGCTCTTTGTTACTGTGACTGGTGGTTTCTACATTGAGTCTTGTTAATCAAATGTTTTATACGCATCATTAGCAAAACTTTTAGCTTTTTAAAATTAATTTAGGATTGTATGTTGCTCAAATTTATTATTCATTAAAGTACAAAAAGCACTTCAAACACCTCCTTTACATGCATTCCCTAAACACATATAAATCATGTTAGCATATAAAAGCAATGTGTAAATACACATAATTAGCTCTCTCATTGATGTGTGATTGTACCGTTCATACCTTACAACTGCAACTAGAAAACAAAGTATAAAGTGTAATTAGAATCTGTCAGAACTAACAATATTACAAATCCTTATTTCTATGTTATTAATAAGATTTAAGACTATTAATACATTAACAACTGAATTTAATTTTCACAGTTTTCGCACCGCACTTGAGTCTAAGGATAAACTAGGTTATTTTCAGTAGTTAATTTTAATCAGCTCCATGTTTTCACAAATTAGGCCAATTATTTTCAGTTAGCAGAAAATATTATTCATGAAAATATTTGTTAGTATTAATGTTTGTAAAGATCTATTTCTTAATAAAATGCAGGCGTTAGGCCTAAATGAACACAGAGAGTTTCCATGTATGCAAATTACTTATTATCTCCATGGTTACATGAGCTAATAGACTGATGTTTTATACGAGGTATATGCACCAGAACATTAATCTACTATTGAACAAAGCAGCAAATCTGTGTCTTTATGACCAAACATATGCTGTCGTTGGATGCTAGCAACACAATCTGTTGTCATACATCAGAAACACCAAGAGATTCAGGGATCTGAGAAGCACAGCAGAGTGACGGATACAACCACCTGCCGTGCACGCAGAGGTCCGAGCTCCCCAAAGTGCTCTCTCCAATTCTTGCTTCTGAAGCTTCAGGAATACAGCACATCACAGGCAACGGCAGCCTCCAAGGCCACAAATCACCACCCAGAATTTGCATTTAAAACTCTTCCATGGAACACTTTGTTGCGCACAACTTACAGCTATGGAAACTCATTTTCCTTCAAGTTACCCATTGCCCACCTTCAGAAAAGCATCCCTGTTAAGGAAGAGCACTTAACCACATGTTTCACATTGACTACACATTCACTTTTTTGACTTGGAATGCGCAGGTCTGTTTATCATTGCATGATTTCCCTAATCAAAATCATGACTTGCCCTTGCCATGGGGTTTCTTGGCATGGAAACCACAGACTTTGCCATTCTGATTACTTTGTTAATAAAGAATACTATGAGAACTCTTGTTAACTTAGATTCTGTATGTGTTGTCCTGGGCAGTTTCAGAGTCAGTGATTTAAAACTATGCGTTAAATTTGCAGGATGACATAAATACCAGTAAGGCTTAAAGGAATGAAATATCTACCGCCTCGCAGTGCGAGTTAAAGGTCAGGGTTTTGACAGTAACTATGTAGCTGTCAGATTCTCCAAAAACACCTTGTGCACTTTGTATTTCTGAAAATCCCCTGCACTCCCATTACTATCTCTAGGCTTCCTAATAGCCCTAATTGCCCCAGAAATGTATTTGAAAACAAATTCTGAGCATTTATTTGTAAAATAAAGGATTTTTATTTGACTTTTTTTTCAAAATTTCCCCATGCAATTTCATATTAATTAAAAATCTGTTCAGCCATATGGTGACTCTTCTTTTTCTTAATAAACATTATGACTTTCATATTTTCTACCATGATTATTCCCATTTTTGCCATAACAAACAACTAAGCTTAGGGAGCTCATAGCACACAGCCGTCACTGGTTCAAATACTAATGCAGCCACACAGACAGATCAAAAGGGACCACGATAGAAAAATGTTTTTAAAGCATTTTAGGCAAGTGAACCTTGTGCAATTAAACACACCCTGTAACAAAACACACCTTCACATTCACAAATAGAGCAGAGTCACAAACAGCACGGGTCCTGGCACTCAGCTTTTTCTAAGCTGTAAAGAATTTGCCTTTATGTTACAGAATTGCATATTAATGCTTTCTGTCCCATCCTCCATTGCATTTTTTAAATTCTACTATAGCTGAACAGTAAGTATCGTGCATTGATTCCAGATTAGAACTAGATGGAGAGAGAAACAATCTTGCTGAAGCTTCTTCTAGTGAAGAGCTAGAGCAAAGGCAGAGTGGAAACACAGCACTGTGTGAGAGTGTGCCTTGCGCTGAAAGATATTTAAAGCACAGCTCCTTAAGAAGAAACCACTACCTACCATCTATCTATCTACACATACATCTCCTTCCATTTCTCCACAGCACAGGCTGCTGCTTTGCCAGCCTTCTTACTGACCCATGCCAAGTGATTTAGCCCCCTGCTAAGGAAAAAGGTAAAAGCTGGATCTACCTGGCTTCACTGGATCTGCCAGATCCTGCCAAAATGTGGCATCAGTATGCCACTGCATCAACAAATTGCAAAATGAATGCACCTGCTTCTGATGCATCAAAAACCCCACCTATTCCAACACACACTATACTATAAAATCTCATATTTAGCATTTAGATCTTGCCAAATTCCACCAATGTTTGTCCCTCACCCACAAATAACGTGGCATGAATAACCATTCCTGAATTAACAATTCTTCTACTATAAATGTACTTTTTCCTACCCTGTAGGAAAAAATTAAATCATGAGGCATATACTTAGATTTAGAAAAAATAGATATTGCTATGTACTGGTGTTGACAAATTTACCCTAGCTTCCCATCTGAGAAAAACAAAAGAGCCCTGCACTTAAAACAACAAAATTTTCACATACCTTAAAAACATTCAGCTAACACAGAAAACTTGCACACTAACCCAGGGAAGGATAACCTGGACCTACAGTATCCAGAGTGAAAAACTGCATCTTCAAAGTTACTAACAGCTTGAGTCTAATACATCTCTGTTCAACAAACAGCAAAGATGTTAAAGCTCCAAGTTTAAACAGGACTTGCATTTTTTCATCTAGACCTAAACTTTCTCTATGTTGAACACAAAGGCAGCCAGATGTTTACATACGAAAAACCTGTATTCTATATTTTATATTTCAAGTGAAACAACAATAATTCAAATCTGGTATTTTAATCCGTGCAAGTGCAGTCACCATTTATATTACACAGTGAAGTTTTACAGTAAGATATGTCTAATACGTATGGACAATCCCAAAGAAGTATTTCAAGCTCATCAGCCCTTAATTGAGGTTTTCAAAGCAGCTTAAGGGATTTAGACAAAAAATATTCATTTTTTATTTCCTTTTATCACCAATACATGGCTACACTCCTAGGTTGTTTTGAAAATCTCAGTGAGCTAGATACATATTCATTGGATGTAAGAGAACCGTCACTTTTGCTATCTATCTAAAAGATAAAGCTCTCAAACTTAAGTGAAAAAAATAATTGGGTAGATTTTGCTTGTGCCATCACTGACAACTTTATGAACTCATCTTCTGCAAACCCCCCTTTTTTTAGCTGAAGAGGAACACTTCAAAAAGGCGTATTTAGTCAGTTGAAACAAGAGCTGTGATGGTACAAATATGCTGGTTTCAGAAATCAGAAATCTATTTTGCATTGCTCTAGTACTGGAACATGCTTAAGGTTGGGTTGCTCTGGTCATTCAAAAGCATCATAAAGTTTTGTGCAGTTTAACAGTAAGACATGAGAGCTCGGAGCCTAGAAATTACACAATCTAGCAAATTCAGGCACTGGATGCTTTCTGTGCTACTGGGTATAGATACACTGGGTGGGACAGAAATTTGCAATGAAATTGAACCAGCTGCTCTTTTTAGCAGATTAGAAGTTTAAGGTTTGAGGTGGAGGAGAGGAGAAAAAAGCTGGATCCAAGATGATGCAGGTGTTGCCTGCAGGATTTAGCCAGGCCTGTTGTGACAGTTTACAAGGTCAGAATTTTGCACATACAGGCTGTTACCGGATTTTTTTTTTTCTATCCAACAGTAGTACCTTTGGTAAGCTTTGGTAAGTTGAAAAACATTACCAAGCAATACTGCCAAGCCAGAACAAGAATCTCGATATTTTCTGTGAATCACGACAGATCGTGTTTGCTCTTCGTACACGGAGCACAAGATAGGGCCTGGCCCAAGCATATTACTAAAAATCAGTTTAATTACGACCGCAGGCTGGACGTCCCTCTCATTCTGCAATGCCAAACTTTCTCAGTGCTGCAGGCAGCAGCAAGCAGCCCTCTTCCAGCTGCAG